>NW_024653220.1:0-10161 GCF_008729295.1 Plectropomus leopardus
TCCAATTTTAATTTTTTTAAAAAATGTATTGGTAAAACTGTATATGAACCCTGAATAAAGATTCGATACTCACAGACGTGTCCTGTCTCCAAACCTCCTCGTCTTCTAGGGATGTTCGCCGGTTTAAGGACGTGCGGAAAGAGTTTGAGCGAGGCAGTGAAAACCTAGAGGGGGCGCTGGCGAGGAACGCGCAGGCCCCGCGAGGGAAACAACACGAAGTGGAGGAGGCGAGCAACGCTCTGCTCAACGCACGAAGAGCCTTTCGGTCCGAGGCGCTCGATTACGTCCTGGAGGTAAGAAAGAACACTAGATAACGTTAAAATACTTCACTTTCTCACTTTATTTTTGTGTTCAGAGGATGTCAGGGGACACTGGAAGCAACATTTTTAAAAGAGTTTGTGTGTGTTATATTTAATTATTTTTCATATTTTTAATTTGTCAGTTGGCACCTGAATATCGTGATTTCCATCACATTAAAAAAAACAGAAATTGGTGCATTAAAACCCACAGAATGCAAAACCTCAGCAAACTGGCTTGATCTTTTCCAAAAACATATGAGGGAGATAATGAGCAACTTATCAAGAAATGACTGAAAAAAAATTGCAAGAAATATGTAAAATGTTACAAGAAAATTAACAAAAAATAAGCAACAAAAGGGACAGTAAAAAACAAGGAAATTATCTTTAAAAAAGTACAAAAAATTAAAAATATTACATGAAATACATTTATGAATACATCATTGTAATAACCTTAAATCTATTTTTTTAATCCATTTTGTTTAATAATTTTTCTATTTTTTTCCCTCACTTTTTAACACTAATTTTAAGTTGATTTCTGGTCACCTTTTTATCAGTTTCTTTCAGTTTGCTCATTGTTTTTTTCCCCTGTTTTTAAAGAGAAATAAAGCTATTTGTGCTCATGTTTAAGGCCAAAATATGTGCAAAATGCTTCTGACTGAAATACAAGAAAAACAAATGTATATCCAGGTTTTTTTTTTTTGCTTACTTTCAGGTTGTAACTTTTTGCTAATTTCGTGCCATTTTTGGGCCATGTGTTGCTTATTTGCCTGCTCCCCATGTTTTTGGAAGAAATCAAACCAATTTGCTCATATTTCAAAGGGTTAATTAGCTTCCCTGCATTCCCTGGTACACTTCAGCGGAGACTACATATTTGAGAAAACAAACATGGCACCAAAAGAAGCTGAAAGAAGAAAACAGTCTCGTAGTTGTGTGTTCAGGTACCAAAAACAGCCTGGATCGGACTCCCAGCAGCACGTCTAATTACAGTCGTGCTCGGGCTGTTTTGAATGATAACAGCTTTGCCTCGGGGCTTCGCTCCACACTTGTGGTTGTGGCTCCCAGAAGTTTAACTGGCCGATGAGTTTTTCTGGTTATGGAAACATGAACGCTGCGTCAAACCGCCGCTTCCCTTCGTTTCAGATCAATGTCATCGAGGCCAAGAAGAAGACGGACATTCTGATGGCAGTGAGTTCACGCTGACCCGTTTCAAGTTCATTTTGTTGCTTTGCTTCTATAAATACATATTTTATGTATGGAGGAGTTTTTTTTGTAAATACTTTCTCATGCTTCCGGTCAGATGTTGAATCTGATGGAGGCCCAGGCGCAGCTCTTCCAGCACGGCCACCAGTCGCTCTCAGAACTGGACGAGTATCGCCGAAAGCTGAATGAGGAGGTAAATGTTTGTCAAAGTGTGCTTTAAATTCTCTTGTTGCAGTCGTATTATTGTATCTAATGAGGTGCCAACATGGCGCTCGATGACAGCAATGGTAGGGGATTTTTGGTATGTGCATTTTTTGTGTGGGTTTGTTTATAACTGTAATTTCAAACCATTTTCTGTGGAAGAAATGTGTAAAGTCTGACAGGCAAGTGCCCATATGTGCATATTAAATTTTCCATCCTCTAAAATCACCAAAAAAATTAAAAGAAAAAAATGCCAACATTTTAAAAAAGAAAAAGAAATCACTAAAAGGTTTTATAGGAAAAAAACAAACAAACAAATTTTAAGAAAAAAAATAAGCAAACAAAAAAAAGCCAAAAGCGGTAAAAGAGAACAGCAATTGTCAAAAATATTCAAAAATTACCAAAAAGTTTAGCGGGAAAAAAAATCACTAAAATATGAAAAAAATCAAATAAAAGAAAAAAGAAATTGGCATAAAAAAATCACTAAATATAAAATTCTATCAAAAGAACAACCAAAAGAATGCCAAAAGTTCTTTAAAATCACCAAATATTTTTAAAGAAGAAATATTGCTTGAATTTTTAAAAGAAAGCATGTCTTTCAAACCCTCTAGAAGCTTTTGACCGTATGAGACAATAGTCCGAATAACCCTTGATGGTCTTGACTACTGGAGAGCGATATTTTGATGAGCAGGCTGTTTTTATCTTCTCCTCAATATGATACAGTGATTTTAGAAATGCACTTTTCTGGGAGTTTTTAAGGAAGAAAAAAATAAGTTTTGTTGCTCATATTTTTATTTATTTTTTTGTGTGTTTTCCATCTAAAATTTGCATTTTTTTATTGAGAAATTTGGATCTAGCCTAAAATAATTACGGCTGGATTTTGTGCAGCACACGCTGATAGAAACAATGCAGGTGTTCAAAAAGACTCTGAAAATTTTTTATGAGATAAACTTGCAATAAACTTGATGCATTTTTCGATGCATTTAATCTTGACACCCAGCATTTAGTTTGGGCGAGTTGCATCAGACGAGTTCTCGGCATCTTTGTGAGGGGGGCGGGCCGAGGAGTCACAGGATGACATCACACTGTCATCGTGACAGGAAAAAGTGAGCAACAACAGGAAATATTTCACATGGCTCTGCGTGTGTGTCTGTGTGTGTGTGTGTGTGTGTCTGTGTGTCTGTGTGTGTGTGTGTGTGTGTGTGTGTGTGTGTGTGTGTGTGAGAGTGTGTGTGAGATCTCCATCCATCCAAACTGGAAAAACTTTTCTTTTTTTTTTTGCACCGTAAACCTTGAACATCAGCAGAATTACTGTTTTTTTGCAAAATGAATTTCAAACAGGAAATGAGTTTGTCAGCGTCCACCGGCCGAATCAAACCGCACAAAGGCTCTTCCTGTTTCTACAGGAAACGATAGGAATGAGAAGAAGCAGATGAGGAGGAATATTATGCTGAAAAGACTCCAGCAGGGTTGTTTTTCAGTTTGACACAGGATGAAGGAAGATGTCAACACTTCCTAATCCCTGTTTCCTGGAGAGCAAAGGCGGCGGCAGCGACGCCGGAGCTCGTTGATGTCTGTTTTGTTTCTGTTTTTCTCACAGAGGCAAACATGCTGGACAGGAAATGGAAAAGGGGAAAGTTGTCCTTCAGTACTGTGAAAAGACAACAACTTATAGACACAAATAGGAAAGTGTGACACGTATGCATTTAAATTTAGGGTCCTGTGACGGCTCATGATGGCCATTGTTGGTTAAAATAAGAGCCGTAAGAGAAGCGAGTTCTGTGACAACTGAAAACCTATTTATTCAGTCTCGCTTTTAATTAACGTAACTCTTGTATTTATTATTATTTTATGTCAATTCTGCTATTTAACTTCTCAGATTAAAGTAAATTTAGAGAAAAAGCACACATTTTGAGAAAAAAATTCCATTATTATAATCATTAATTTACAAGAAAAAAATGCAAATTTACTGCCATAATAATAATGATAATATTGATAATGATAAAAATAAGAATATTGAATGAAATTAAGAATAAGAATAGGAAGTCAGGTGAGGTTGTAAAAAAAGTGTCAAATTTCACGTAAGCAAGCTCAGCATTTCCGGGATTAAAGTCATAAAATTGCAATAATTATCAAGTCAAGTCAAGTCAAGTCAGTCAGTTTGTGAGAATAAACGCAGAGATTCAGGATTTTTCAGAGATTAAAATTATAAATTTAGAAGAAAAAAAACTTGGATAATCAGATGTCAGTAATAAGTTTTCAAATCCATGCACATATATTTTAACATTTTCTTTTTAAAGGTTTTATGAACACTTATTTTAGCTAATATTTTTATTTAATTTATGAAATTATTCTTTTGGTTTACCCATATCTTCTTTTTTCTTTTTTATTTTTTAACTTGTTTGGCCTCACCAAATACATGTAAATACATGTGAATTATTTAGGATTATTTAGTATTTTTATTTAGTGAATTATTCGTAAAAGTGGTGAATACCTGAAATAAATCTTCTAAATGTTTGACTGGGTTTTCAGCGCCTGGTTTGGTAATTATCCAGCTGATGTGTCATCGATCACTTAATCAGTTTCACTCAGCTGAGTGAAAACTGCAGCTCAGTTAATGTATCGGAGAGCTTAAGAGATTATATATTAGAGCTCTTAATGGTGAGTTATTATGAGAGCAATAATGTGCATCATTTAAAAATCGATATTTGTGTCTGGAGAATAATCTCTGCGTCTGTTTCTGTTTTAATAGCACACTCAGTTTGTGTTGAACGCCGCCCGGGAGAAAAGAGACATGGAGCAAAGACACGCCGCAATAAAGAAAAAGGTACAAAAACACTTAAATGTACACTTTTACATAGTTCATTAGAAGTTAAACTCAATTTAGAAATAAAATTAACTCCAGTGACTTTATTGTGTTAAATATTTCCAGGACGTGTCCTATGATGACTCCATAATGGATTTCAACGCTGACGCAGCAAATGGGATCGCCATGGAAGGGTACCTCTATAAGAGAGCCAGCAACGCCTTCAAGACCTGGAGCAGGTACAAGTTCACCCACAGAGTGTCTCAAACAGAACAGCTGCATTGTTTTTGTGGATTTTCTCCATAAACGTCTCACTAAGAGGACTCAAATTTCTGCTGAGATGGAAAATAGTTTTCTGGGCTGTGTGTGTGTGTGTGTGTGTGTGTGTGTGTCCCTGACCTTATGACCTTTTTATGTTCTCTCTCCGCTCCAGGCGCTGGTTCTCGATTCAAAAGAATCAGCTGGTGTATCAGAAGAAATTCAAGGTATTATTTAGATTATGTAAAAAAAATGAAATAAAAAATATTTAAATCTGGGTTTGGAAGAAATCTGAAAAAGCTTGCAGTTCTTCAACAGTTATGGAATTTGCAAATAGAAATTTCCAGGCCTGGAAAAGTTGGGAAACTAAATATAATCTGATTTTTTTCTGAAGTCATTGAATTTTGTTTTATAAACCCGCATAATAACACTTGATGTGCTCAAGGACTGTCTGAACCAACAAAAACTTTCATACTGTTTGTACAGTTTTCTTGGTGGTTTTTGGAGAACATTCAGGTTAGGAAGGCAAGTTTTCTCTAAATATTTCAAAATTTCTTTACAAAAGTGCCAAAAAATGTAAAGACAAAAATCACCAAAGTCTTGTCTTTAAAAATCACAAAAAAGTAAAGAAAAATAAACAGCATTTTTTTCTATTAAAAAAGCCCCCAAAAGATTTTAGAGAAAAAAAGTTTTCTCTTAAAATTGGTAATTTTTAAAAAAAAATACAGAAAATAAAAGTGTAGATTTTTTCTTTAAAGAAAGAAAGAAGGCCAAAACTTTTTTTTTTTTTTTTTTAAATGTGCTCTCCAAACCTGTAGGCTGTCCTTAAAAGCTGGCATTCAAATTCAAAATGCAGCCATTTAAAGTTGTTTGCCCCTCCCCTAAAGCCAAAATCAAAAATCACAAGTGCCTCCCTAGTGCTTAAAAACAATTTGACATGACGTGCAAAAAGGGGGAAGCCCTTTTTGCACCACCTCCTCCGCTCTCATAAATAACAGTCATAACAGTCCCTAAATTGTACTGATGTTTTTTTTTAATAATATGTGCTTAAAATGCAATAATATAGCAATGAAAAAGACCTGATAAAGAGTGTTAGCGGTCATTTCAGAGGATGTATGGTCTTTAAAGTTTTTCCTCAAAGACCTGGAAAAATCCTGGAAAGTTATGAGTAAAAATGTTTATGAACCCTGCAAGAGAGGCTGAAATCAAACTGCGTACCCCAGCTTTAACAGCCAAACACAGAACATAAATGTGCAAAATCACACTCATGGTTTGACCTGCGTGTCTTTCCGGTCTCTCTCAGGACCAGCCCACAGTTGTGGTGGAGGACTTGCGTCTCTGCACGGTGAAGCCCAGCACTGAAAATGAGAGACGGTTCTGTTTTGAAGTGGTGTCTCCGTCAAAGTGAGTGTGTGTGGGCGAACGTGTTTGTGCATTGATGCGTACGTGTGTTTGAGAGACGTGGGTGAATTTTCATCAGGGCTGAGTGAGTGGATTAGAGCGTCCTGCAAGGGGGGGGGGGGGGGGTTTGTGTTAATTTCTCATGTGTGTGTGTGTTTGTGTGTGTGTGTAGGTGTTGTTTGTTGCAGGCAGACTCGGAAAGGCTGCAGCAGGCGTGGATCAGCGCCGTCCAAAACAGCATCGCCTCAGCCTTTCAGGAGCACAGAGAGGACCCACACAGCCCAGTGAGAACACACACACGCACACACACATATGCATGCACGCACGCGCACACATACACACACACACACACACACACACACACACACACACACACACTTCATCTTCTATATCTGCATTTTCAGTGGGCGTTTAATCCAAAGAGGTGCAGAGGAGTTGAAGTTTTTGGACGTTTTTAGAATTTTAGGACATTCCTTGGATTTAAGGACATTTGTAGGACTTTAGGACATTTGTAGGATTTCAGATCATTTCTAGGATTTTAGGACTATCCAGTACTTAAGGATGTTTCTAGGACTGGAGGACATTTCGAGGATTTTTGGTCGTTTCAAAGATGCCAGAACATTTCAAGGATTTTAGGACATTTCTAGGAATTTAGGACATTTCTAGGAATTTAGGACATTTGTAGGTATGAGATAATTTCCAAGAGTTTAGGACGTTTCTAGGATTTCATGTCATTGTAAGGATTGGAGAACATTTCTAGGATTTTAGGATGTTTATTGGATTTTTTTGGACATTTCTCAGATTTCTCAGAAGTTGCATGCCTTTGTGCGTCTCCTCATTCGTTTATGTCTGTCTTTGTGTGTGTGTGTGTGTGTGTGCGTGTGTGTGTGTTATCAGAGACAGCGCTGCAGCTCTATGTCTACGAGCAGTTTGAGCGGAGGAGGAGGAGGAGGGGGAGGAGGAGGAGGTGGTGCTGATCAGGAGAACAAGGGCTGCAAAGCGCTGGAGGAGGTCCAGGCGATCCCGGGGAACAAGCAGTGCTGCGACTGCGGGGAGCCCGCTCCTGATTGGGCCTCCATCAACCTGGGCATCACGCTTTGTATCATCTGCTCGGGAATACACAGGTACACACACACACACACACACACACACACACACACACACACACACACACACACACACTTGGCTTGAACTTTAATGATTTCCTCCCCCTAACAGGAGCCTGGGAGTCCATTTCTCCAAAGTACGCTCCCTCACTCTGGACTCCTGGGAGCCAGAGCTCATTAAGGTAATTTAACCGTTTAACTGCAGCAGCTTCACAACCTCATCGTGCGTTAACAACAAGCTCCACAGAGTATATCGATTATGCAATCATTAAATTTAGCTAAATTCTCAAAATTACGCAACTTTGCTCAGAAGATTTTTCACATTTCTTTGCTGTCTTTAGTTGATGTGTGAATTAGGAAACACAGTGATCAACAGGATCTACGAGGCCCGCATCGATGAGATCACCATCAAGAAGCCGCACCCGTCCAGTCCCAGGTACAAACATTTTCATTTTCATTTTGATTTGCTGTTCGGTTTATGCCGTCCTCACACCAAATGACTTCAAGCACTTTCACACAATACAAGTCTCTTTTTCTGTGGAAAAGGAGGAAAAACTGATGCTGTTATAGTGTTGACAAGAGTTAAATTCGTGTGTTTCTTATCAGCAAATCAGCACTTATTTTATTGAGAAATCTTTGTGAAACACTCAAATCCAACCAGTTTGCTTGCAAAAGGTGTCTGAACTCGATGGTTTGAATTATCAGAACAAACAGAGCTTATGTTGATGTTTTTCAGGTGAAAAAGAGAAAGAAACTGATGAACTCATGTTGTTTCTGGGTGTTCAGGGGTTAAACAAGTTACAGATGAGCTTTTTATTTTGATATTTTCACACTCAGATTGTCTGTTTTAGACAGTTATATTAAAAATGACGTTTCAATGTTAAAAAATAAAATAAAACTCTGACACACTCTCATTCACACATCCTCCTCTCATTAAAAAAGCTCAGCTAACCAACTGGTAGTGACTTAAGGCGACAAAATCCGAAATGTTTGTACCTAAAAACAGTTTATCTTATAATGCCGAATTGACAAGAATACTATCCACGTTTGATTCCTTTTATCTTGTGTTTGTAGAGTTTGTGTTTTTATACATGCATAAGGAATCGTTAAAATGTTATATTTCTTAAAGGGAGTTTGGTTTGATATTTTCCATCAGGAGCATGATGAGAAATAAGAAAGTACTTTTGCAAATAATGATCCTGCAAGATCTGAGTCTTTGCAAAAACTTAAAGTACATTAGTAGTTTTTTTTATTTCATCATGTCATAATGTGCTGGTTTATTATCCAAATTACTATTATTATTATTTTTTGTGCATATAACTCATGTTAAAAGCACACCTGTACTACAAAACTGGCTTTATGGGAATTTATTTTCAAATATTAAAGATTTTACAGCACATTTAATTTATCAAACTTAGTGTAGCTGCAAAAAACCCACAGAAATGCTCTTCATTTCCTCCTTCTGTCACAATTATGACATTGCATAACAGTTTCTGCTCGTAGACGGTATATTTCCACATTGATTGAAGACTTTTACATGCCACCTTTGAGTGGTTCGGTTTTGGCAAAGCTAAAGTGTGTTCAGATTAGTTCTCTGAGCTTTAAAAATGTATCTTTGCAAAGATCTTCGTGGTTCACTGATGATTATATCAGCAGCCTACAACTCTCTTCAGACTAATTTATCGACTTCCTCTTCTCCTCCCTGTTGTGTCGCAGCAGACAGGAAGTGCCACAGGTACACGATACGCATGATTAACGTCATGACTAAACTGTCCGGAAACTCGCTGTGAGGCTGCATGCTCTCTGCAGCGTGAGCTGTCAGTCATCTTGTCTGGGTTTATGTTGTTTGCTTACTTTTTTGTTTCCTTTTGGAATATAAGTTTTGTTGTTATTGACTCAATATGGCTCAAATGTCGTACAAAGCTGTTGAAGCCTTTGAAACTTGAGTAGACTTGCTTTATATCTTTTGAAAATATGGGAAGATGGCAATGAGCAATAAGAAGAAAAAAAATTGCAAGAAATTAATAAAGAAAGATAAAACTTGGAAATAAATCTATAAATAAATATGTAAAAAAAAGACCTGGAAAAAGTGCTTAAAATATAACAGTTTTGTAACATAATTTCAAATATATAATTATTATCATTATAATACAGTTTCCCCCATCTTTACTCTTTTTTTTCCTTTGACATTTTTCTCAAATATAATTTTCCAAATCTACTAATTTCTTTAATATTTGTTTTTCCTGCATGCTTCCGCGAGGAACAGAGAATCCAAAAATGGAAAAAATTTATTAGATGAATTGAATTGAAGTCATGGGGGTCCGAATTTAACCACAGCAACACTAAATCAGAATATCAGTTTCCAAACTCTCACACAGCTCATACAGCATAAAAGTAAAAACATAAGCAATTCATGAAGGTTTCTTTTTTCATTTTTGGGTTCGCTGTTCACCATTGAAGCATGAGAAAAAATGATTTTGGGGTGAAATATTCCTTTAGGCAGCAGACAGCACCACTCGTGCTTCTAATTAAATAGTGAAGAAAGAGAAACAGAGCTCTTTTTTTTTACTGAATTTATGACTTAATTAAAAGACACTAAGCGCCTGGAGGACATGTGTGAGACATTCTCGTCTCACAGCTGCAAAAACAAGTTGTGAAGTCAAACTGAGTAAAACCAGAAACACGCTGACAAACAGCCCCGCATGTCTTTAGTTTTGTTAGTAAGTACTAATACCACCCTGTGAAAATATTCTACTGCAAGTAAAAGTCCTGCACTGAGAATGGTAGAACTCAAAAAAACCCCACCCCTTCTTTATTAAATAAAGGAGAAAAAAATCAAAATTAAAAAAAAAATTAAAAAACACTCCAAATTCAGGATTATGGAAAAAGT
>NW_024653221.1:0-495 GCF_008729295.1 Plectropomus leopardus
TATTTAAGCTGTACCATATTGGAGTCTCCGTATTTAAGTCTTGAAATGATTTCTGTATGTTTTAATATAACATCAAACACGGTATTAAACTGTTAGGGAGTAACAACAGTCCAAAAGTTTTTTACCCCCTCTCCCAGTCTTGGTCTTTTAATTTTGTTTTTTCTTAATTTTACTTTTACAAAATAACAAAACAAACAACCTAAAAGTCTTATTTATGGCCCTAGGAAAAATTCCTTTAGTGCAACTTTTTCCTTTTCAACAATAAAGAAGCTAAAGTGTATCTTTAGAAATAGCTGTCAAATTAGCTCAGTGAAGCGTTGTTATAAAAGTGCAGAACACTATACATGAGTATTGTAATCATAGTTTCACTCCACAGTCTTGTTACGTTACATTTTTTGTAGTTTCTGTCCTAAAATAGTAAATGGAGTACTGTGATGCTCGAACATCTCCGACCTTAACATAGTTAATCTTTGAGCTTGGGGAAAGATATCAAGT
>NW_024653222.1:0-223 GCF_008729295.1 Plectropomus leopardus
CAAACAATTTGCCTCCAGCTTTTAGCATCTGATTGGATCTTTTTTTTTCTCCTTCCCTTTAGCTGTTACGGAGGCCTGGGACGCTCCGGATTAAGTACGTTTACTTTTACTTTGAATAATGTTACTTGGGTCATTTTTCACGTCAGCCAAGATCAATGTGTTTGTCTTTATATGTCAGTTTACGCTGAAAAGTTTGACCTTTGTGAAAAATGTCAAATACTGC
>NW_024653223.1:0-284 GCF_008729295.1 Plectropomus leopardus
CAATCGATAAATTATTCCTGTGTAGTCAAAGTCTCTTTAGGGCCGCAGCTAATGACTATTTTCACTATTCGTTAAGCTGTAGATTTTTTTTTTATTCATTGATTAATCTTTAGGTCTGTAAAACAAAAGAAAAACATTGAAATCTCCCCCACAAAAACCTCAAAATATTGAATTTACTGTAATGAAAAGCTGCAAAAACCATCAAATGTTTATCACTTTGCTTGAGAAATGGCTTAACTGATTAATCGAAAGTCAAGGTAGTGATATTTCTGTGTATATATACA
>NW_024653224.1:0-335 GCF_008729295.1 Plectropomus leopardus
CGCGAGGACTCAAGGTGGCGCCTCCAGTGCTGGAGACAGAGAAAGGCCTTTTTATTTCATCTGATGATTTTGATTTTTAATGTATGAATTTAAACTGTTTGGATCTGTGAGTTATGACTGAATTTAAAAAAAAATAAGCACATATTATAAATCTTATAACTAAGCCTACATATGCTGGCTGAGTTTCATATAAATTAATGCAATATGCAATATGCAATATAATTATTGCATTCCCCAATAAAACGCTTTGTTTTCTTTTCATTATAAATGTAATCTGAGCTGAAGCCTACTTTTTGACCATTACAATTAATATTTTATTAGTGAGAAAGTTGTCA
>NW_024653225.1:0-218 GCF_008729295.1 Plectropomus leopardus
AAAAAATAAACATATAAAAATATATACAAATAATAATGAATCTAGTAACAAATCAATTTGATCGCAAAAAATGGCTACTGTGCAGTTTCAATGCATGTGAAGGGGTTAAAGTGGTAGTACTGTGACATCATCGTGACCACCTCATTCGTTTTTAATTAACAAAACAGAATGCATCACATCCTTTATGCTGAGTGTTTTTCCACGATAGGTCTACAGGA
>NW_024653226.1:0-457 GCF_008729295.1 Plectropomus leopardus
GAGGCATGTAGAGGAACGGAAATGTGTGAACACAAAAGGTAGAGTTGGATTTGCAAATCTGAAACCAGATGGCTGAAAAATTAAGGGGAGTGTCTGAGATATAAAATGTGACATGTTGATCTCACGTACAATTAAATCTTGGAAACTGTTTGCCTTGGGGGGGGGGGGTTAATAAAAGTACTTTCTTAGTAACTACATGTAAATATTAATTTGTGTTTACTTCATATTTAAGTGTTAAGTTTACTTAAAATTTAGCCGTATTTACTTCATTTTGTGAACTTGTTGTGACCAACTTGAGTAAACCTAGTTAATCTAATCGAAAATAAAAATATGGTTGACTAGATTGCAACCAGCAGAATACAAAGACAAAACACAGTAAACTTGGTTTACTGAAGTTGCGAAAACTTTGCAAGATTTATTTAATTAAACTTCTCATTTGTAAGTTGCAACAACTTCA
>NW_024653227.1:0-267 GCF_008729295.1 Plectropomus leopardus
AGTCACAAGTATGACTCATGAGGCAAAAATACAGGGGTTGAATGACAAATAGTACACCTGTAATAAAAGAGAAATGAATAGATGGGATACAAAGTACACAGAAAACATCATCTGTGTCGTAATACTTATACCAACCTATACAAAAAATGTCGATGTGTTCGAAAATCAGACTGGGGACCTTAAGGTTGGTCAGATTTTAGCAGTGGTGGAAGAAATACTCAGATCTTTTACTTACGGAAAAGTAGCGCGCGCGCACACACACACACA
>NW_024653228.1:0-250 GCF_008729295.1 Plectropomus leopardus
CAAAAATCTGAGAAATGTTCTAAAATCCTAGGTACGTCCTTAAGTCTGAGAAATGTTTTAAAATCATAGAAACATCCTAAAATCAAAGAAATCAAGTAAAATCCTCCAAACGTCCTAAAATCTGAGAAATGTCCTAAAATCCTGGGTATGTCCTGAAATCTGAGAAATGTTTTAAAATCATAGAAACATCCTAAAATCCAAGAAATCCAAAAAAATCCTCCAAACGTCCTCAAATCTGAGAAATATCCTA
>NW_024653229.1:0-270 GCF_008729295.1 Plectropomus leopardus
GTTGTCTTACCAATAACGATGTGCGGTTTTTTCGCCAACACCAACGACTGAGACATCATGTCGATTCCTCCCACGATCACAGCTGCAACACAAACCAGGAACAAAAAACAATTAGGTAAAGAAATAACGAAAGTCATCAGCATCCTTTCAAACCTGTCAGGGACACAAACGCTTAAGATGTCTAATCCTGAAATAAAATACAATAAATTAAAGAATATAAGACATCTATTTTCTTAAATTAAAATAACATAAATAAATAATAATAATGAT
>NW_024653230.1:0-445 GCF_008729295.1 Plectropomus leopardus
TAAATGAAGTATCAGTGCTGAGTTTGAGTTGTGGCGATCCTTACCAGCCGCTGTCGTCGATGGCATCTCCGAACCCTGGAGTGTCGACGATGGTGAGCAGCAGCTCGACGCCGTCTTCTTTAACTAAAACTTTTGACTGTTCCACCTGGCACAGGAGACAGAAACAAGGGCATATTGTGTTTATTTCTGCCTTAAATTGATTAAATATTTTAATAAACAAAAAAAATAAAAAACACTATATGGAAGGCAAGTAATTAACATCCAGGATCATAATTTCAGGGTTCAGAACACATTTTTACCAATAAATTTTCTGTGACTTTGAGGCAAATTTTAAAGACCATACATTCTCTGAAAAGACCATTGAGACTACTTATCTGTTCTTTTTAATTAATAATAGCTTTTTTATGTTATCCAAAAAATAATAAATTCAAATAATGAATTCAAA
>NW_024653231.1:0-4893 GCF_008729295.1 Plectropomus leopardus
GATAGATAGATAGATAGATAGATAGATGGATAGATAGTGTGGTTGGTTCATTAATGGGGAGCTTTATTGAATGTGTTTTTTAATGTTTATTTCATTATTAACATATAATCAGTACCATCAATCACTGTGACAGCCACCTATTGTCAGCCTGGCTGTCACACCGCGCCGCCGTGTGTGTGTGTGTGTGTGTGTGTGTGTGTGTTTGTGGCAGAGAGAGAGACATAAATAAAGACAGAGAGAAGGAGAGAGAGAGGGGGAGGCGGTGGGTGTGTATTTGACGCAATTTCAACAAGGTGTGTAAAATCAATAGCCCTCGTCTTAAGGCGAAGGACAGCGGGAGCAGCTCAAGGAGACGAGGGAAGGGAGGATGAAAGGAAGGAAGGAGTGAAAGAAGAACTGAACTGGAAAAAACAACAACAAAAAAAACATGATATAAAGTAAGCACAGAGAAGATTTAAGAATTAAATTTAAATTCAGCTTCATCACTTTATGGTACAAATGCAAACAAAGTAAAGGTCAAAGGTCATAAAGAGGGTTTAGCTGCCACACTAACAAATAAGATAAAAAGTATTTTTGTACTTAAAAAAAGTAGCAACATTGCAGTTAAGTTTATTTCTGCGCAAATATCGACCTCCGCACAAATATAGGACCTCCATGTCTGCATATTACGCTCTAGGTATCCCTCTGCGTATTTTGTATAATTTTTGTTTGAAATAATTGCCAGAATATTTTTCAGTCATAATTTTTCTGTAATCTCATTTTGTATTTTAAAAAAATAATCGTATCGTGAACCTAGTATCAGGAATCATCAAATCGCGAATTGTATTGAATTGTATTGAATCGTGAATCATATTGGATCTATCTAAATGTATCGAAACATATCGAATCGTGAGTTGAGTTAATCAGTGCATCCCTATTCTCAGATGAGAACGCGGTCGGACAGAACCAGTGGCGTTATCATCATACGCTGGTGGGCGTGTCAACATGCAACGGGCACTTAAGAACACGGCCAGACAGAACCGGTTGAATGCACATAAAACGCTGCTGATAACCACATAATAAAATCCTAAAATCAGAGAAATATCCTTAAATTCGGGAAGCATATATGGGGCTGCTGCGACTGGCCCCTGACCTCCTGTCATTTTGTATGAGTGGCCCCTGAGCAAAGAAAGTTGAGGCTCCCTGCTGCTGTAAAGTCGACACATTAATCTGTGATTCAGGTAAAAACACACCTCGTCTGCAGTGTCGCTGGTTCAAATCTCGGCTGGAAAAACAAATCAAAAGCACAGTATTTGATGGGAAACCGTCTGAAGAAACTACTATTGAAATACTCTTGAGCAAAGCGCCGGACCCCCTCTGCCGCACAGAAACAGAGTGTTGGGAACAGAGTCAATCACAAACTGGTTAAGAAGTGAACATTAAACAAAAAAAAATCAAAATGAGAATTACCTTCAGTGGAATAAATCAAACCCAAAGCTGGTTGTTGTTGTCGGGGAGGAGGGGGGGCGCTCGGGGTCCCCAGGTGGTGCTGCAGTTTTCATTTCCTAAAAAAAAATAAAAAATTAAATAAATAAAAATCAACGGGGACAGGGAAATGGCACAGGAAGAATGAAAGCATTTGGACGAGGGCTCCGTTTTTTAAATTTGACTCGGCAAAACTTTATTGATCCGAGTGCCAAGCGGAATTACGGAAACGAACCCCGGAGCTTTGAAGAGAAGTTTCACTGTCGTTATCGTAAGCCCCTATAATCCATCATATCTGGGAATCAAATTAACATATATTTACACACACACCACACACACACACACACTTAAATGCAAGCACTCACATAAATTCTCTGTCTCTTACACACACACACACACACACACACACACATACACACAAAATCACACCAAGAGGCCAAATCATTAGTCGTAGGTTAATTAGTGTTATAATTAATAACCCAGCAGACATGTGTATGTGTGTGTGTGTGTGTGTGTGTGTATGTGTGTGTGTGTGTGTGTGTGTGCATGTGCGGGGTGTGTGTGTAACGAGGGGTCGGGAGTTAAATCATATTAATTTCAACATTGATTAAGCAATAAAAAAGACTTTTAACTAGCGGGGGTGTATATCACTTCACCACACAGGCATCGCAATTTAAATCTATGTATTAATTAAAATGTGCGAGTGCGAGTGTGTGTGTGTGAGTGTGTGTGTGTGTGTGTGTGTGTGTGTGTGTGTGTGTGTGTGTGTGAGTGTGTTGCGGGGCTTGACGCTGAGGTTTCCGGAGCGAGGAAGGGATCAACACTCTTTAACGGAGATAAAGAGAGAGAGAGAGATTTGAAGGGGGAGTGATAGCAAAACATGGATGTAATTCAGAGAAAAAGCAGCAGAAAAACGGAGAAGAGGGGAGCGGGATCGAGGGAATGTGTGAGAGGTATAGATAAAATGAAAAAAGAAAGGGGGAGGAGGAACGAGGGGGGCAGGGAGACTGACTGCTGTGTGATTGGATAAGCGCCAGTGACTCTTTGAAATTGCGATCGCCTCAGATATGCATTTCAACGTATAGCTTAACTTTTCTCATATAGATAACAGCTTCGTTAGGCGAAAAACTTTTGCCAACTTGAAAGCTGCGGCGCTTTCAGGCTGTTTAGTGATTGATCTGCTTTGAAGGAGGGTTTTAAGGAAAGAAAAAAAAAAGAGCGGCGAGGAGAAGAAGTGACGTTTTTATGGCGGTGGAACTTGGGACGGGTTCACGTGGCAACGACTCCAAGGCGCGGAGGGTTTCTCAGAGCGTGGGCCGGGACGCTACAAAGGTGGGAAATAATTGAGTCCTAACAGCATTGTTGAAGTGCTGGAGTGAGTTACTGGCTGTGTGAGGCTGCCAAGGCTTCCCCCAAGACCCTGCAAGGCCTCGGCGAAGGTGAGCTCAATAAAACACTGCAGGCTGGAAGGTTAAAACCTGCAGCAGGTGAGTCTTATCAGCGAGGATCACAAAGTAAGGCTGCGGCAAGGAACGGCATCCCATCATGCCAAAGAAAATGTCCCTTCAGCTGATTTTAGTCCTAAGAAAAGTGGTGAATTTTCTAATTCACATTAAGAAGTGGTTCACACTGGGAATTGTTTTTGTACTTTCAGAATACATAAAGTGCCAGACTGCATAAAACAGCATCAAAACAGAGCTTGTTTATAAAAACAAACAAAAAAAGTGTGGAGGACGCCCTCCGATAGAGGTCCTAGTTATTACCCTAATGTCCTAAAATTCTACAAACATCTTTAAAGCCTTAAAATGTCCCGAAATCCTGAAACTGTCCTAAAATCCTAGAAACATTCTTAAATCCTAAAAATGTCCACAAACCCGAGAAACGTGTTAAAATCTCAGAAATGTCCTAAAATCCTAATAACGTCTTTAAAGCCTTGAAATGTCCTAAAGTCTGAGAAATATCCTAAAATCCTGACACTGTCGTAAAATCCTAGAAATGTCCCGCAATCAGGGACACATCCTATAATCCTAAAACAATCCTTAAACAGAAGCATCCTAAATTCCTTGAAACATCCTTAAATCCTAAAACCTAAACATCTTAAAATCAGAAACTGTCTTACGTCCTACTAACATCCTAAAACCCTAGAAATGTCCAAAAATGTGAGAAATGTCCTTAAAACTTTCCAAAGCTTTCTCCGGCCCACCTTTTGTAACTAAAAGTACAAAAACGATTCCCGGTGTGAACGGTTGGGGTGCCACCTGGCACCCTGCTGGGGACTGCAGGTTGAATATGACCAGTTTAAAGGTAAAAATAAACCATTCCATACCAAGACTACCGGTATCTCAAGTTTAAGTTTGGCATTTGAACTGTTGCCACATTTTAATATTTGGAGCCAGAATTGACCATATTTGGACAAGAGGGCGGAGCTCCGGAGGAGCAAGGGGTTAACTACAGCACGACCGTACCTTTGAAATAAAATAAAACACACGTCCTCACTGCACAAGAAACACAAGTCAGGTTTAAACACACATAAACACTTTGCAGATCTCTCTCTCTCACACACACACACACACACACACACACACACACACACACACACACACAGAGTCACCGCAGGGTGTTTGAGGGAAAAATGATGAGAAGATCAATCATCAGCTGTCAACAGTGGCTAATAGAGTATGAGAACAACATATTAACTATACTGGTTAGATTAACACGCACTCACTTACACACACACACACACACACACACACACACACACACACACACACAATGTTAAGTATTGATCAGTTTCACAGCTGATTAGTTTAACAGTCAAAACTTGTGCAAAAACCACTTTTTTACTCCATTAACGCTTAAACATCACATACTGGGAAACGTATAAACTAACTGCGTCATTATCAATAAAAGTGTTTGATACGATCTGTATTTCTCTGTTTTTTTTTGGCTGTGTGTCTTTGCGGGTAAACAGGTTGATCTCCACGGAGAGAAACTGGCACCGCGGCCGTGTTTCCTCCTTAAATCTGCCAGAAGAAAAAGAAACATTTGATTTTCGGGGGTTTTCACTCTCTCCTTCTCGTGTGTTGTGAGTTTGACTGAAAGCTTGAATTTCACCTGGAAGAATGTGAACTCTGATAACGCAAAAGCCCAAAAACGATGGGTCTGAACTGATCACGGAGTATTTCACTTCATCTGTAATGACACCAAAGACCAGTCAAGATTTCAAACTAACAAAATATACAGCGAGTAAGAAAAAAATCCTTCAAATGACAACAAAATACAGCTCGTACCGGTTTGTCATATCAGCAGAAATCAGCATGTTGGCCGATACCAACGTTTGTGCCAAATTTGAGGAAACTCTCATCAAGATCATCTATGGATCAACGTTAATTTTGTTGATGAAAATTATTCCTCAACGACTTTTTTTTC
>NW_024653232.1:0-390 GCF_008729295.1 Plectropomus leopardus
AAAGTTGATATGGATCTGCATATTTTAACATCCTGCAGATACAGAGTATCACCAACAAAGCAAACTCAAGACCAACCGTTTTAGTTTGGCTTTTAATCTAATTTTATCTAATCTCTTGACTATTCATTTATACATTTTAGTCCTTTTCACAGTTTTCCTGCTTCCTTCTTATATAATTTTATTATTTTTTAAATATTTATTTATCATTTTACTTTGTGCTGTTATCCATTCATTTGCCCTTCATTTACAGTTTGAGTATTTTACTTTTTAATTTAAAAAAAAACATTCTTTATGATTACTATTATCATTTGATTTAATTTTATTTACTTATTTTTTTATTTCTATCTTTCTATTTATAGGTTATATATTGCCTCTGGTGTTTCTTCACTT
>NW_024653233.1:0-211 GCF_008729295.1 Plectropomus leopardus
TGCTGCGCGTGACCTGATGACGTGCACGTTCATGCTGTTTCGAAGCGACGGACTATTACGGGTTTTTCATTTTTCTGTTTTCAGGAATGTTTCAGATCAATGTAGTTACCTTTACAAAAAAACAACTTACGGAAATTAAGGTGAATGCTAAAAAATGTTTGATTTCATGCTAAATTTTAGTCAAGATAAGATTGAAAAAAAACTTTCTGAA
>NW_024653234.1:0-363 GCF_008729295.1 Plectropomus leopardus
TGCTGCGCGTGACCTGATGACGTGCACGTTCATGCTGTTTCGAAGCGGCGGACTATTACGGGTTTTTCATTTTTCTGTTTCCACAGGAATGTTTCAGATCAATGTAGTTACCTTTACAAAAAAAAAAAATAACTTACGGAAATTAAGGTGAATGCTAAAAAATGTTTGATTTCGTGCTAAATTTTAGTCAAGATATGATTGAAAAAAAACTTTCTGAAGCTTATTTTATTGATAAATTTCAACATTATAGCACCACCTTATCTAATCGTAGAATAAAACTAAGCTAATAAGAGCTTCAACATAGTAATGTAACATACCTGTGGAAACAGAAAAATGAAAAACCCGTAATAGTCCGCCGCTTCG
>NW_024653235.1:0-224 GCF_008729295.1 Plectropomus leopardus
TGGTACATAAGGCCTCTAAATGAAGCCAGTTGGACAATGTCGATTACATTTCTTGTGTGCTTTTCGCCATTTGTAAGCCCAGCTGCCATGTTTACTCCGTCACATCCACTCTGCCTCAACACTGCCCCTGCTGGCTATATATGTACTTAGTTTTTTAGGACGTGCACAGCTGATGCACCAAACCAATGCACCAAACTGACGGGATGCATGACAGCCATCATACA
>NW_024653236.1:0-209 GCF_008729295.1 Plectropomus leopardus
GGAAGAGGGGCAGCGATGGTGACAGACAGACGGACATTTACACCACTGAGAGCGTGGAAAAGAGACAGAAAGGTTGTTGTTGTCAGCAACACAGAAGTTTGGAAAAGCTCAGCGGCCTCAACAGCTGCAATGACAGACACACGAGCTACTTCAAATCTGACAGGTGGCTGCTCTAATCTAGACATTTAACAGTCACAAAAAGAGGAAGA
>NW_024653237.1:0-381 GCF_008729295.1 Plectropomus leopardus
TGCAAATACTGTAGTAGCTATAAATAGCAAGAAAGTCTACATATGGTTGGAGGGAGGCTAAATGGATCAGTCAAACAAACTTTGGACTTTCACCCAGGAGGCAGCTGTTTGTGTCCAGTTCTTAATTTCAACTTGTTCTTATTACGATATCAGCAAACAATTATGTTGTTTGGTCAAACAAACTTTGGACTTTCACCCGGGAGGCAGCCGTTTGTGTCCAAAGTGGAACCAGAAGTCAATCAATCAGACACTGACCAAAAAAAAAGTCATCTTTTTGCAGCAAAAGGATGATCAAATTGAATCAAATTGGTTTGATTTCTTTCAGAAATATGGAGGGGGGGGGGGGCAATGAGAATCTTGACAAAAAATGTCCTGCAAATT
>NW_024653238.1:0-240 GCF_008729295.1 Plectropomus leopardus
CCATGAATTTTTGCTCTAATTTAAGTTGTCGTGTTTTTATAACTGTACCATCACTTATGATTTTACCCTCAGAGATATAATTGACTATTATGATGATACAAGAAACAAATATTTGAATTATGTTGTTAATTTTTTTTATTTTAATGAGGAATTTTTTATTCACAAAAACATTTTTAGTTTCACGCTCCTCTTGATATTTTCTTGATTTATTTTAATTCAACACTTTCTTCTCTCTCACTC
>NW_024653239.1:0-248 GCF_008729295.1 Plectropomus leopardus
TTTAAACACGTCCTTGACGTCATGAAACAGTTTCAGTCCAAAAGTACCGCTTTGGTTTGGGCAACAAACGTTCATGGTTAGGTTTAGAAAAAACATCATAGTTTGGCATTAAATAAGTACTTTTTCACTAATATATCGTGACACGTGACGTGACATACGTGACATGTGTCTCTAGCGTATCATGCTACACATACTCACACACTAGGATACGTTGTTAGTAAAATAAGTCAGCGTTGACTTTAGGACAC
>NW_024653240.1:0-476 GCF_008729295.1 Plectropomus leopardus
TATGCAATACTATTTTCCTGGGTGTCAAGGAAGCATAACAGATCATACTGTTTTTGACTTACATTACAAAGTTGTGACCACTGTATGTAAAATTAGAAATCTACACATTCTAAAATCAGTGACCTATTACAACTTCTTACAGACTGTTAGCATATGGAAAATTAAGGTTCAAAAAATGTGTCTAAGTTGAATACCATCATTAATATTCTGCAGATAAAGACTAAACAACTAGACAAACGCTAAAACTGCAAACATAAAAATCACAATGTGTGTCTGTGTGTTCATGTGGACACTGTCTTATTGTGTCTTAAGCACCATTTTCAATTCCAGCAAGAGGAATGGAAGGCAATGTCCAGTAGTTCTCCCGACACCACAGACTAAAAACAACACCACAGGGGAGGGATTCAAATATTACATCAAACTGCCTCCTTCTCCCACAAACCACTTTCTTTCTTTCTCCTCTTTCCCTTCTTTCC
>NW_024653241.1:0-651 GCF_008729295.1 Plectropomus leopardus
ACCACAAACAGGACCACAGACAGAGAACCACAGACAAAGAACCACAAACACAACTAGAGAGAACCACAAACAGAACCACAAACAGAGAACCACAGACAGAGAACCACAAACAGGACCACAGACAGAGAACCACAGACAAAGAACCACAAACAAAACCAGAGAGAACCACAAACAGAACCACAGACAGTGAACCACAGACAGAACCACAGACAGTGAACCACAGACAAAGAACCCTAGACAAAGAACTACAGACAGAGAACCACATACAGAAAACCACAAACAAAACCACTGCAGGGAACAGCAGACAGAGAACCACAAACAAAACCACATACAAAATCACAGCGAGAGAACTGCAGACAGAGAACCACAAACAAAATCACTGACAGAGAGCCACAAACTGAGAACCACTGACAGAGAACTGCAGACAGAGAACCACAGACAGAACTGCATACAGAGAACCACAAACAAAATCACTGACAGAGAGCCACAAACTGAGAACCACTGACAGAGAACTGCAGACAGAGAACCACAGACAGAACTGCATACAGAGAACCACAAACAAAATCACTGACAGAGAGCCACAAACTGAGAACCACTGACAGAGAACTGCAGACAGAGAACCACAGACAGAACTGCATACAGAGAACCACA
>NW_024653242.1:0-4961 GCF_008729295.1 Plectropomus leopardus
TTGCACATAGAATATTGCATAGAAATTTCTTTTTTGTATAAAATGGAAGCAAAGAATTTTATTTTTCAATAACTGATGGAGAAGAGGTGGGATTTAATGCGTTTTCACTTCCTCCCTATTCAGATATGTTCGTATGTTTGTGTATAACTATATTATATTCTTATTGTATTTCATTCTATTTTTTTAACATATACTAAATGAATAAAGTTCAAATCAAATCAAACATTTAAGCACCGCCCCCTCACAGTAAGAGGGTTCAGGGTTCAAACCCGCTGCCGGCTGGATCCTCTCTGTGTGGCGTTAACGTGTTCTCCTTGTGTCAGCGTCAGTTCTCTTCAGGTTTTCCGACAGTCCAAACAAATGCAGGTAAACTGGTGACTCTAAATTGGCTGTAGGTGTGAATGGTTGTCTGTCTCCTCCTGCAGAACCCTCCAGGATCAGTGGTTACAGGAAACGGATAAATAAATGTAGATATAAGCCAAAAAATGATGACGTGCATACATTCTGGTCCTCCATAGTGCCTGAATTTACTCCTTGATTCTATATCAGACACTGAGCCTAAACACATTTTCATCAGCCTATAAAAAATCATAGAAATGTATTTCAGTTCACTGAACCCCAAATTAAAAAACAAAAAGATGAAGGAAGAGCTGGTCGGTGATGAAGTGATGAAGTTTTTAAAAAAATGTCTCAGTGAGTAAAAGAACATTGTGATCAGATAGATACTGACCTTTCCACGCACTGTCACCTCCACTGTGGACAGAAATGAGAGTACTGAATAAACGAGGGACGTTTTTAAAGGTGCAGCGTTGCATGTAATGTGTAACACAACAGGAGTGTATGAGAGAGTGTGACAAACCTGTGTAGTTGTGTCCATGACCGTTGGGATTGTTGCATTTTCCATAAACTCTTTTGTTCTCTTCATCACTCAAGTGGATGCTGGAACACAGTTGGGGTAACACTTTATTAAAAACCTGCTGCGCAGATAATGATAACGTCTTTCTGTTTTCAATCATGTTTGTGTGACAAAGAAAAGGGTTTTTTGATACGTGCTGCCTCCAGGTGAAACTCATACGCTCAGACTTGTGTAGTAAGTATGTGTAGCGTTGTTATAGCCTTAATTGTAAAAAAAAAATCTCATTCAAAAATGAATAGAGACAAAATGAGGAATCAGTTTCTCAACAGAAGCCATTAAACATTATCCTATGCGAGGAAATTATAGAGACATTTGTGTTGACTTTGCCTTTAAATTTCTCATAAAATGCTCCGTAAAATCACATGAAATTTGACAAGGACACAGTCAGAGTCACCCTGAGCAATAATCCATAGAAGGGTTCATAGAACCCATTAAAAAAACTGTCACAGGATCAAGATGATTATTTGATGTAATTTTGACTTTGGAGCTCCCCTTAAAAAGAGAGCGGTAGAATAATTTCTAATGCTCTTATAGTTAGTTAGTTAGTTAGTTTAGTAGTTTTTATTTCTGTGTCATTCCATTTCTGGCTGATCCCACATGGGATTACAAGACACCATTACAATGCAAAGCATGTGTCATCTTCCAGTTATACAGATATCAGCAAAAAAAAAAAAAGTAGGTAGTCAAAATAAATTAAGTTACAAAATAACACATGACCAATATTCTTGCAAAAAAATTGAATTGTACAGTGAATTGTACAGTGAAAAATAGATTTTAATTTTTTTTACAAATCTGGGCCCTAAAGTTTATCTTGACAAACAGCTTGTTTTCTCATCTCCCATGCTTTTTTCTCCAGATAATGAACTAATATAGATGTTTCATATGTAAATAACCACTTTAATCTTTGTGCATTATCCATATACACTAAATCAATATCTATTTACTAAACAAAAATTTGCACAGTTCCACATAAAAGGGCCCTAGAAAACAAAATGAAACTTGTTTTCTATATCAGCCAAACAACACATACCAAAAAGCTGCATGTCTTTCTCGAAATTCATATACGTCCAGTTTCATCCATCAGTGGTAAAATAACTGATCTAAACTGAGCACATAGGGATCTTTGCTTTTCAGTTAAATACCAATACCATCAATACCAATACCTGTATCAATACCATATTGATAGCTGAATTTATCATCCTAAATCTTCACAGTTTTGGTTCAGTCCATATATCACCAGCCCATTTCTATTTATACTGAGTAAGAACAGAATTTACTCTTAGAATTTTTTGGCCGCTCTAAGCCCCCGTACCATAATATAACTAATAGACACGCATCAAAATCAAAATCCGCGCGGCTGCTGGTTTGACTGGCTCACTTATCATCCGTAAAATAAACTGTTTCTTCACATAATAATAATCTTCACAACCTGCTCCTCCGTCTGCATGAGCCAGGATCAATGTTGCAGACAGGTTTAGGAAATATTATCCATCTCTGATAATAATCTGTCGGCAGATAATAAAAAAAAAAAAAGACGGAGAGTACCTGTGGAGTCTGTGACAGGCGCTGAAGCTCTGGATCCGGGTGATGTATCCGACACGCTCCGCTCCGCTGCGGCTCTCCGGGATTCCGGACATGATCACTTGCTGACCGGGAGTGATGGATGATGGTCACCGGCTAGAGGAAAACCGGGGATTGATCATAGATTTATAATCTGCTGGGAGTCCCGGAAGTAGCTGTATGAGAAGCCCCAGCCCCCTGTGACTCGCGCTGCCATCCTATTGGCTCAAATCAGGGCGTAAATACGACTCACATGTCCCACATCAGGTCTGAACGGGTTTTAATAAAGACACTCTGTAACAATGATCAGTGGTTCAAGCCACAGTGAATCGGATACACTCTGTTATTTGTTTTTGTATAGTGACTTACATTTTATGTTAGGGGGCAACAGGTCTGATATACACTCAAGTATAAACCAGAAAGGTCAAAAGAGATTATAACAATCATTTATTTATTATCAAATAAATATTTGCACTTTTAAATGAAAAATGTTCAGTTGTCTTTGTGTCACAAGCTGGGGTGGATAAAGTACCTAAAAGCCACACTTGGGTAAAAGTACAGATATCTCTTACCAGAAAATAATAAAAATACTACTACTTCTAATAATAATAATAATAATAATAATAGTTTGCATTACAAAAAAGAAATTATGCACCACGTGCTTCACATGAATAGACATAGAAGTATAAAGACACAGTAAAACCCACATGTAAAAATAAGATCAGATCAGAAAATGACTTTGGTAGAAGTTTAAGTCACCTATTAGAATGTTACTCGAGTAAAGTCTTTAAGTAACTGATATTTACTGTACTTAAGTATCAACAGTAATTTATGATAATAAACATGCTTCGGTACTGGAAGTAAAGTAATTGCTGAAAAAAAAAAAGCAGCCAGAATTTTGAGAATTATTAGGTTTATTTCTTCATAACATACAGCACTTTAAAAATAGCACGTAACTTACACTTGAAGAGAAACAGATAATATTATTGAACTGTTTATTAATTTCTTGTTAATTTTGGGGTCATGTCTTTTTTTATTGCCTTCCTCCAACATTTTTGAAAGAAATCAAGCTAGTCTGCTCAGGTTTCAAAGGGTTAATATCAGTTATTAGTAATTTCCTTACAAGTTCATATGAGACTTCAGCTCCTGACTGACTGTTGGACTGACTCTCTGTGTCTCAGTTCTACTGTCAGAAGTATTTTTTTTAGTTTCAATTCTATATTTTAATGTCATTTATTTTTTTGGTTGCAGTACAGGAATCTGCCGAAAACCAGTTTTACTGCAACAAACGATGTTTCCTTTATAAATGATAGTAAATTAAAGCCGTCAGGTCCATTTCAAACTGGAGGACAAAAGAAGACAATTTCATCAGTCTAACTGCTGTTTAATCTGTACACATTAATTGTTGTCAGACTAGAAGTACAAATAGTGTGTGATCGTTTCACCTGTACAACAAATAAAAGCATTTAATACATTTTAAGTTTCATTAGAATAGAAAACTGTAAAACCCGCTGCACAGAGTGTCTTTGAATTATTCACATTCAGAGAACAAATGGTGTTTTTACATGAATATACACATTTCAGTCCAGATTTTGTGATGTGTAGATGTTTCTGACTGGTCTGTCACAGTAAAATATTTTACATGGTAAATAAAACAGTGAAAATGTGTTTGTATAGTACAAGGTCCTCTATGAGGTTCACTATGTGTATAAATATGAAAAGCGAACATTGTAATGCATTCAATTGTCGGTAAGGGTACGTTTATTCTTTGACTGCAGAGCACTCAGAGATAACTGTTTATAACTTCTGAATTATGCTTTTAGGTAACCAGCCTGGATTAAAATTTAAAGCTGCAGCACAGATGTAGCCTTTCTGCATGGGATGCCGGCTCTACCAGGCGAGCAACCAGGTGCCCCCCTTCAATCATAATTTCCTAAGAGCCTCTAATAAAATCTGAACCTTTAAAATGAACACAATGTTTATTTCAGATTTATGATTTAAAAAGGACACCGTTGAGCTGCTTTCTGCCTTTGAACGTGGTTATATGGTGAGTCTCAGAGGGTTAAATGATGCGACATCATCCCACCAGCGACCAGTGAAAGTGCTCAGAACTCACTCTCCTCCAGAATCTCCTCCATTGTCTCTCCGTGCGTCATCTCTCCGTCACTACTGGACAGGCTCTTCCTGGTGAGAAAGTCAAGCCCTGTTGTGCCGCAGCCCTGTGACCGCTGACCTTTGACCTCGCTTCGTCCGAGCCCCCCACCTTCTCCGTGTACGGCCACCTGAAGCAGGTGAGGTTGTGTTGAGAAGGTGCCGTCCTCGTCGTAGAAGTCACTCTGCCGAGAGCCGTGTGTGCGGCGCCGTCCGGTGAACTTCCACAGGTGTTTGAGGGGCGCGCTCCGGAAACAGCTCCTGACCTGGAAGTGGTTGGTGAACAGGAAGAGCTGCCAGCGCTTCTTCAGTTCAGCCTGGACCTGAGTCCAGT
>NW_024653243.1:0-253 GCF_008729295.1 Plectropomus leopardus
GCGTCCTGGTGAAAACGCCATTCTGCCATGTAAGGCTAATGTCTCCTTTGTAATTGTGGAGTGGACCAGAGCTGACCTGCAGTCAGAGTATGTCCTCTTATATGCTGATGGACACCCAATAACAGATGATCAGCATCCGGTCTTCAGAGACAGGGTGCAGCTGGTGGACAGACACATGAAGGACGGAAACGTGTCTTTAACTCTGAAGAACGTGAGCAGCAGTGACGCTGGAACATACGAATGTCGAGTTGAT
>NW_024653244.1:0-301 GCF_008729295.1 Plectropomus leopardus
GTCTCTGACTCTGGATGTTTGTTTTTCAGACTCACTTGTGATGGAAGCGCGTCCTGGTGAAAACGTCATTCTGCCATGTAAGGCTGATGTCTCCTTTGTAATTGTGGAGTGGACCAGAGCTGACCTGCAGTCAGAGTATGTCCTCTTATATGCTGATGGACACCCAATAACAGATGATCAGCATCCGGTCTTCAGAGACAGGGTGCAGCTGGTGGACAGACACATGAAGGACGGAAACGTGTCTTTAACTCTGAAGAACGTGAGCAGCAGTGACGCTGGAACATACGAATGTCGAGTTGAT
>NW_024653246.1:0-220 GCF_008729295.1 Plectropomus leopardus
TAGCAAAATTTCATTAAAATCACTTTATTCTATATCTCATTTAAATTATTAGCTAAACATAGTTTGCACTAACTAACCAGCATGTGTGACAGGAGTGGAAAACCGTCCACTCCGGGATTTTGTCCTCGACTTTAACTTTCAAGTTTCAAATCTAATAACTAATTTATAGTGGAGTCAGGGTCATGTACTTTCTGCAAGTCACTCAAGGAGGCTCAAGAAA
>NW_024653247.1:0-265 GCF_008729295.1 Plectropomus leopardus
GAGACAACCTGAACTGAAATTAACACCAAACACGTGTTTCACAGTCACGTTTGAACAAGCAGGTCGTCACAGTATTGCACCATTCAGAGAAAAAAATATTTTTATATTTTTTGTTGTTTTTCAAGCAGAGCAGCATAAAAATACAAAGTTAAACGTGAAACATAAACAAAGTAAAAACTAAAAAAACAGTGAAAACATTAGAAACATTAGTGTCACGCTCAGGCAGCTGCCAGCACGAGACAGCGTGCTCACGTTTCATGTTTAT
>NW_024653248.1:0-340 GCF_008729295.1 Plectropomus leopardus
TAAATCAAAGCTCAAAGCAACATTTCATAGCCATATATCGGTTAAATCGATTAAATTTCACATGATTGATTAAATTCTTAATGATCGATTAATTTTTCATCATTCCTACAACGAATCGATACAGTGAAGGAAAAATAATATTGTCTGCGATGCTCGCAGAATTGAAAATTTAGGTAGCAGTGTCTTTTTCCAATAAAATTAAAATATTTTTTTCTGATAACTGTGGCTATTCTACAGCCTCATTGTCAACAGTTTTTTTTTGTTTTTTTTTTTAACTGAGCCATTTTTCTGGAAAGATACTATATAGATATAGAGAGATATATAGATATAGTAGAATTAT
>NW_024653249.1:0-312 GCF_008729295.1 Plectropomus leopardus
AAACAAAGATATTGCAGTGACTTTCTAAACTCTGATGGGAGAATTGCTGCTTATTTTTGTGAATCTACTGACTGACAGACAAGAAACATATTTTTTGTGCCCATCCAGGCCCACCTGTAGATCCGCCTCTGACGTCTTCACTAGCTTTTTGTACTTTTGGACTAACAGGTTAAAAGGTCGTTGATGTGCATTTCTGGGGCATCCTCCACATTTTAGAGCCATTGTACATGGGCATTAATGTATAATTTGAACACCTAATTATTTATAGTAATACAAGGTCTCTGTGTTTGTGTGTCTGCTGTGTTTTCATGG
>NW_024653250.1:0-349 GCF_008729295.1 Plectropomus leopardus
TATAGAAGCTCAGCTTTACAATTATGTTTACTAAAGGATAACACTGATGTGTACTTTCTAATGTCAGAAAATCTTGTGCAAAGACCAAAACTAGTCTGTCCTATTTCCCCAGCTTCTCTGTAGCTCTAAGCCACAAGGCCATTTGTTCGTCAGAACATAAATCTTTACAGGTGGGTTATAAATATATACTTTCAGAGTTTGAAAAGGCCTCCTAAATTCCTAAAACATGTGGGCACTGTAGTGTTTAATCAAATGTTACAAAAAACTGCTTTTAATGTCTAATTAATGTCATATGAATTTTAATGTTGTGTGTATTTTATTATGTATTTTAATGTATTCTATTTTATGA
>NW_024653251.1:0-254 GCF_008729295.1 Plectropomus leopardus
AAAATCATAAGTATATAAATCACAGTATGCCATAAAACAAGTATTGCATGCCATTAAAGTTATTGAAAGAAATTAGTGGATAGTATGCCATAAAACAGAATAATATTATGCCACAAAACATTCAAAAACTAACATACTAGAACGACGTAATTTTTCAAAAGTCATAGGATAGTATGCTTTAAACTTGTCAATTTAATTTAAAAAGCCATAAAAGAACCGATAAAAAGTCAGAGTGTAGCATACCATAAAATAGT
>NW_024653252.1:0-390 GCF_008729295.1 Plectropomus leopardus
AATTATTGTTCAGTGAACTTCAGTATTGATATTACAACAGTTTTGTTGTAATAAAATATTAAAGCAATTATTTTTTGCAATAAATAATCATTATTAATCTGAATATAATGACTACTATACTACTAATAAGTCATTAAAAGTCTGATAAAGTCATAAAATTACATCACTTTACTGTAATGCTGCCTTTAAAACCAGAAAAAAACACCTTACAATAGTATGATATTTAAATTCTAAGGCGATATCCAGTCTCACATCATTATATTGACATATTATCAATATATTGTCTAGCCCTATGATAAATACAGTTAATGTTTACCAACCCTTTGGAACTGAGAAAAATGGGCTTTATTTTTTATTTATGTTTTAATTTTAAACAGAAATGAGGCATTA
>NW_024653253.1:0-10080 GCF_008729295.1 Plectropomus leopardus
CACAGGTGACAAGAAAAATGACCTGAAGAAGGAGAAAGAGAACAGTATAATAGCAAAATTAACCTTTATTCACAATAATAAAATAATTATGAATATTTTTTTCTTGAGAAAAAAGGTTAATTTTGCTATTATACTGTTCTCTTTCTCCTTTTTCAGGTCATTTTTCTTGTCACCTGTGGGACATTTCTTGCACAGTTGCTCATTGCCTTTTTTCCCCTGTATTTAAAAAAAAAATCAAATCAATTTGCTTGGGTTTCCAAGGGTTAAATACTTGTCAAAGTTTCTGAATTCAGCCCAAACAAACTGATTTCGATCCAGGTTTCAAAGGGTTAAAATTAAACTGAAGGAAAATGGAAAACACCTCAATAATGGATGATTAAACCCACAATGCATCTCAGTTATGGCAAGTTTTCATTTGTGCAAGACTATTATGGCTGTCTACACAATCTAAATAACCTCTCAGCGTGTTTATTATTGTCCATTTTACACAGTTAACGACAGTGATTGTGTCTCTGACTTTAAGCACTGAACACATCCGGTGTACACAAAACATACATATTAGCATTTGAAGCCGTGTGTCTGTCCACCAAATGAGTTTTAGTTTCATAGTAAGTCTGTCGTTTTTGCTCTGTTTTGATTTTTATCAAATTTTGAGATGAATATGTGGCATTTTAGCTGTTAGCTGTTGCTCTTTCTAACCAGCTATGTTTTCCACAGTTTGGTGCTGGACAGGTTATACATTGTTCATTGGGTTTATCAAAGTTTTGTTTTTTGTTTTTCTGAAATCAGCTGACTCTTGCTTCTGAAAACATGGTAAATGTTCTGTTAAATCAAAACTGCAAAATGCACTAAAAGAGGCTAAAATGCTCAGAAGGGGTGTAGAGTTGTGTGGTATTCCCTATTACTTTAGCAAGCAATTGCTTTTAAAATTCAGGAAGTAATTTGATTAATGGTTAACTTAAACTATTGATTAATGGAGCTTTAAACATTTTTGACCACAAGTCAGAGCCATTGCTGTGGTGATTTAGAGCCAACTTCAAATTCTGACTGCATTGCCTGTTTGTATTTGCCCATAAAACTTAAGCTCCCAAAGCTGACAGGGCTGGAAGGGTTTTCTTTGGTCTTGTCTGATTGTAGTTTCCTATCTGACAGCATGGCCAAATGCTGCATGCACTCTAAGATACTTTTGCCAATAAAACTAGAACCTGTGAAAGCTACAATTATTGAGATTAAGATTCGAGCTGAGGAAGAGATAACGGACACATTTGTACAATCAATGAGCACAGTATACAGAACATTGATTCCACTATAATCATTGTCATTATTTTATACCCTGAACAGCTGCAGTTAAACATGCTGGGAGTTGTAATTTAAAAATGCACCACTTTTTAAAGGAATATAATGCATCAAGAGGTGTAGTGGTGTGCGTACTCTGTGTCTCTTGGATTGTGTGAGTAACCAGGCACAGACTACCTCTCTTTGCCTTCGTCAGCCATTTATTCACGGGAACATGGTACTTTAGACTGATGACAACAGAATCACATTAGATCTCGTCGTCACATAAGCTCCAATAAAGGCACAGGACAGCAGACTGGCAACATCAAGCAGGAAAAAAAACAATAGTAAAAGTCGACTGAGTTGCCGGCATGTTATGAACAAAAAGTGACATGTACCTGATGAAAACAGAATCACATTAGATCTCCCAGCAACCCTCGTCCTCACATAAGCTCCAATAAAGGCTAATCAACAGAAAGAAATCATTCAGATAACAGTTGGTAAGCAGGTTACACCTGAGATTTCCCCTGAAGTTATATCTAAGCTAGCAAAGTCACCACATGCTGAGACGACAAACTACTTCACAGCAAAACAATATCAACACCAACACACCTGATATTGAAAAAGCAGTGCTTTTTGACATTGTGACATGAAAAAAATGACATTAAATGAAATTTTACAACTCAACAAAACTATATGTGTAAAGAGAGCTTATCAGAAATGCGACTTAGCACGGGACAGCGTACAGCAGACTGGCAAGGATAATTGGGGTGCACTGCTCACATTTGCAGGGGCGGAGCTGACAGGGCACACCCTGACAGTCTGATAACCAGTCCCAGTGGAAAACTAAAACAGTATTTAAATAAAATAAACAAAATGATAAAATTTCTGGTAATTACAACCATTGGAAAGTAATGGCAAGTTGGATCATCTGTGAAAAGATAGAGGTCTGCACGCCGGGAAGCTTCCCTTAAAGGGTTTTATCCGGTGAAATAAGTGACGTTTCGAGCGTAGAATAAAATCCTTTAAGGGGAGCTCCCTGGTGTGTGGACCTCTATGTTTTCACATTGTTTATCTTGGATCCAGCACCCACTACTAGATGTGTGTTTTATTTTTGAATCTCTAAATTGGATCATCTGCCCTGCTACAGAAGCGCAATTTAAAACATGTCCAAAAGGCACTAATTCAGAATCAAAATCAGTATAAACGTTGCCATGCACTTATCATTTCAGACTCTGATGCACATGGATAGCGTCATATTTAATGTAGTAAAATGACCAAAAAAAACCCCAAGAAACACTTTTTCACCGTACATCTGCAGTCTCCTAGAGTGAAAATTGGTTGCTGTTGAAAGTCCGCTACATCTGTCAGATTGCTGCAAAGCGACCCCCCCAAAAAAAAACAAAAAAAAAAAAAACAAGATAAAACCCACTTTTTCATTGCTGGAGGTTTTTTGGATGGTTATCTGTTGTAGACTACAGTGGGGTCATGGTGACACAGGGGAAATGAATGATGCACAACATGACCTTCATGATTCAGTGACCCTGGCAACATTTGCTTCTCAGCTTGAGAAGGACCACTTGCAGCAATCATCGGAGTATGGGAAAGACTTCTGCGGTTTTTCATCATGTAGAGGGCACTAAGAAACATATTTTGTGGTTTTCTGTGTGTGCATGTGTGTTTATGTGTGTGGGTGGAGGGGGGCAGAGCTTCTATTGGTATTGCCAATGCTCCGCATGCGAACCTTTCTCCCTCTGGCCACCTTCTGCTCTCTAATTGCAGCATGTCCACAATCTGACTGCATTCGCTGTTGGATGAATGTGTCTTTGGTTTCACATTTCCTTGCTAAAAATCATTATTTAATCGGAAATTTTCTCTCAAACGGTGCTTTAACTTTCAGCCGGGAGATCAACGTTGTCTGATTGCCACTTTGGTCCGCACTGCCGCGCACTGGCCCTCCAGAGATCAGTGTGTATAAATGTGTGTGTATCTTTCCTGCTGATCTCCCCAGGCACAACCTGCCACATTGACTTAACGGATCAATCCACACCTCGCAGGTGCACCAGATGGGTATCACTTCGACTTTAAAATTCTCGGCCGTCTCTGCCAGAGTCGGTTTGTATGTGACAAGCTAAAAAAACAAAGCAATAAATAAACACATAATAAATAAATAAGGCAACCTTGACGCAGGATCCAGCTATTTAGAAAGAACGAAAGGGTGACTCACAGTGAGAGTGGCCCAGAAACAGGACTTGATGTTATCTGCCTTCCATTTCAGGGAACATTTTCTTTGACTTTTGCCTGACAAAATGAGATAGTGCCACAGTGCAACTCAGTGCTTATGTTGAACTCAAATGATGCTTTATGCTTCATTTAATTAACTGTGTATGAAATGCAGTGCATTGAATTTACAACATAAAGTCGTACCATTACAACAAACAAAGAATGCATCAGACAGTATTTTTTTCAAAAAGAAAATGTTTTCTTTGTAAATGTTTGAATCGATGAGTTAACCAGGATGTAGCATGGGACGAGATCTATTGGTAAGTTTTTTTTTAATAATTGCATTTGCTCAGTACCTAGACCATCCTTCTACATCTAGACTAATATAAAATAAGATATATAAACCTTCATTTAATAAGGCAAGTCCCACTGAGACTGAGATCTCATTTTGAAGAGAGGCCTGAGTACGTAAATACAGATGTAAAACAAAAAAAAAATTAAAATTAAATAATTAGGAATAAAATAATATTAGATAAAACAGGGTTCGGTCCGTGGGCGGGGGCCCTTCTGTGCGGCGTTTGCATGTTCTCCTCGTGTCTGCGTTGGTTCTCTCCAGCTTCCTCCCACATTCCAAAGACATGCAGCTCAGGTTGATTGGTGACTCTTAATTGCCCGTAGGTGTGACCGTGAGCGTGAAAGGTTGTCTGTCTATATGTATCGGCCCTGCGATAGTCCGGCGACCTGTCTAGGGTGTACCCCGCCTTCCGCCCGATGACAGCTGGGATTGGCTCCAGCCCCCCCGCGACCCTTGTGAGGATAAGCGGTTACGGACAATGAATGAATAATGTTAAATAATCCTGAAGATTGATAAAGTAATACAAAACATGCATTAACATAATCAAATGAAAATAAAGATTTATTGAGAGAAGAAAAGTATTCAAAATCACTTGAAAACACAGAATTTATTGCATCACAAAGTATTGATCAGCTCAGGACAAGTGAATCTTGATATACAGTACTACTACTTTTTTTTAAAATAAAAAATAATGAACTGGAAATACAGCAGTAAACATGAAGATATTTTTATTTGATTACCGTGACCCTCTGAGTGTAGGCTTGCAGGACGGGTTGCAGGATTATATAAGCTGGTGACAGACTTCTACTCCGCTGATTTTGTTACATGCAGTTTATCATTAAACTCCTTTCCATTTTAGTTGCATAAAATAAGCTTCTTCTTAGTTACATCTCATGTTTGGTCTCCCCTTCTTTGTCCAGCCTAAAACAGAGCTGTGACAAATACTGAGTTAATTATTATTAACTCACAAGACACAATACCAGTACATTATCAGTATTATGTATATAATTTATGTATATAATTGAATTGTAATCTGCACTAAATGTATCTGTGGGGCATGATGAAACAGATTAGCCTTCGAACAGCCTGTGGAGACTCACATGTCAGCTCTCCCAATCTTCAGACCTTACAATACTACAATTGACGTTACCATTATGTTTGACTTCAAATTGCATAATGCATTGCATCATTGAAATGTCAGACTTGGAAATGGAAATCAACAGCTCACTTCCTGTTTCCTACTAACAGTCAATGCTGTTTTTTGTGAGCATGAAAACAACATCTTATTTTCACCACTTGATTATCTTAACCATGAAAACATAAGACCCCAAACTAACCCCCAACTAACTAACTAACAACTAACTAACCCCCCAACAAACAAAAAAAGGAATACTTTACCCACAAAAGAACCATTTGTATCAGTTACACACTGATGTTACCTTGAATTTGTAAAGAAAACTTTTTATTTATTTATTTATTTTTGTAAAGATTATTTTTTGTTGGCAATTTTGCCGTTATTAGACAGGACAGAAGATTGATAGCGTGAAAGGGGGAGAGAGAGGGGATGACATGCAGCAAAGGGCTGCGAGCTCGAATCAAACCCGTGGCCGCTGAGCAAGGACATTGCACCTGCTTTATCCACTGAGCCACCCGGTGCCAGCTTTTGTTTTAACCAAGCCATGAATTTCCTCACAACCTAATGTTTCTGCTGAAAGTTTTGGAAAATACTGAGAATTTAAATTCTTGCGCTGAAAGGGTTGTCAGATCAAAAAGTGTTATTTTGAAGGGTTGTTACAAAGCTGCCCAGTTTAATTTGAAGGACTCGTTGGAAAATTATGCACCCAATCAAAATTATCATTCAAACTCACCATTGGTTCTGACTCAGGTGGGGATCCACTGCTTCATTATTTCAAGGTCTTCATGCAATTAAAATTTGGAAGCTGTTGTCATCCATCCATGCACATCCATCTTCATCTGCTTATCAAGGATATGTTTTCATCCTTCACCAAATTTTGAATAAATACCTCGTAAAAAACAAGACTGATCAAATTTTAACCAAGACTCTGGTACAACTATGTCTATTTCTCTCTGAAAGGTTTTCAGTAACACATTTAAGGTTACCATTTAACTGTAATTTGAAGTTGTTTGCTATCAGCCAGCCAACATATTGTCCAGTTGCAGTATTTATTGGTCTGGTGCAGCACAGTGCATTCTGGTAGTTGTAGGTTTTTTACCTCTTGAGCAAAAAAAAGTGCCACAGCCCTTTGTCTCTGTTTTCTCTGTAGCATTAATTTTGCATTTTTCACCAGCATAGAAAAAAAGACCATCTTTTCAGTCGTGAAATATTTCAAGTTTTCCAGTGATGAATAATACAAACTTAGTTGGGGTTTTTTTTTGTTGTTTTTATTAAATGCTTTCCTGCGCTGTCCTCGAGCTCTACACCACACTCATAACTAGCAAAGAGATGCAGCTTATCTGTCTACTTGGGTGGAAATGTGTTTCTGTTTGGTCTTGAACCAACTAGGTCACACTAAAGAACAACGCTACGGCCTTTCAGCCTTCTAGGATACATTTGGAAACATTATGTGGACAGCTTTAAACTACTTTTTTTAATAGTTTTTTTTTTTTTTTACGTCAGTGAAGTTCCTTGGGAGCCTGAACACAGAGTGCCGATCTCTTCAGGTGATATGCAAGGCACATCTTGCCACTGACACACGGGGAATTGGATGTCCCAGCAGAGCCAGGGGCTGCATGTGCTTGACTGCGCCCCTCTGACATCTCCCATCACTCTTTTGTAGCTGGAGACCTCCTCTGCCCATCATCCTCTCCTTCTTACCATGAGACGTACGTCTGCCCTGCGGACAGCCCACATTGCTGGGCAGAAATGCTTCCCCACGAGACTGTGAGATGCCACGACTGGTTCAGTCTCATCCAAACCTTGTCTTATTTTCTTGAGAGAAGTGGAGCAGCAGTACAAATTGTCATAAGCTTTAATTGATACATTTAGAGAATATAAACACTGCAGAAAAAAAATTAAACTGTCAAGTGATTGCTTCTAATTTGTTCTTGGTTTCTCATTTGTTCCTTCACTTCAATAACACTCTCCTCAATATGTTATATTTTTTCAAACTTAAAACTTAATTTAAATTGACATCTCATCACTTATTTTCCTTTTTTAATCAGAGCTGTCCTCTTTGTCTCTTTTCTCTCTTTCTCTCAATTTTTGTAGTAATAAGTCATCTTTTTAAGCTGTCTAGACCATGGATTGTATAGCTCACGCTGTGCCGAACAACAGTGCAATTGGAGAGGGAAATAAAAATAGCTTAGCATGTCAGCAGGGGTTTGTGATGGCCTCTTTTCCTCAGAGAACACATAATATGTCCTTCTCACATCTTATACAATAGACAAAGCCAGCAAAGCTAGTTCAGGCCGACAACTTGAGACACACTAAGTAGAGGTTTCAGCACATTAAAAACAGGCAATGAGTGTTTCGACCTACTTGGTATAACTTGCTATGAGGGCTTCGTCCAAAAGGATAATAACAACTAGCTGTATGGCATGCAGCCACGTATATTTATCCAGGTATTTTAGCCGGGTCAGATCCATCTTGGTTTTTCTGAGCTTTGTATAAGTCATGGAAAGCCAAAGCATGAAAGTCCGGAGTTTGTTTGATGCATCCAACACCACTCTCACCACATTCTCACTCTGAACTTATGAAATAGCGTCACTCTTTCAGAGCTTTCAGCATTCGAGCGTGACACCAAAAGCCACCTTCTCAGTCCAGTTGGAACGTGGCTGATGAGATGAGATTAGATGAGAATGCCCTCGGACAGAACTGGTGGTGTTGTTATCATATGCTGGCAGACGGCTTGTCGCATGCACATGCAACATTTAGGTGGCGTCACTTGAGAACGCAGCTGGACCGAGCCAGTTGCATGTGCATGAAACGGTGAAAGAAAGCGTCATGTAACAAGGCTGCTTAAGTGCGCTTATAGGGGGGGTGGATGGTTCCCATAAACAATTAATTTTTGTGTCGGAGTATGGACTTTACTTCCCATAATGATGTGTGCGTTTTTTCTTCTACACCTTACCATGTGCCTCTTTTTCCTTAATCTAGCGATTTGCGACTTTGTTGTCTAATCAGTAATGGCATCCCCAAGCATAACCAGCTGACACATAAGGATACCTAAAACATCAGATGCTGAAGAAGGTCACTGATAGAGCAGCACCATGTGACGAATTGGGATGAGAATGTGTTGGCCCATCCTATAAGGACTTTTGTGCTCCTTTTATTACGTAGCTACTGGCAGTTCTCATCTGACGCCGCCCGTCCACATATAGTATCACACCGCAGGTTCCATAAACCATAAACATTTATGTCTGGCTGCATTTTTAGCTGATGCAGTCCAGCGATGTATCATTCAGACAACACAAAAGGTGGATTTTGGCATTGGAATCTTATGCTAAAATCACTGCAAAAGTGACAGTGACTGTCAACTTTGGAATGAGGACATGCTGGGTAATGCATCTAATGCTACTTGATAACTTAGAAATATCAGTTAACAATATCATTGACAATATCAGAAAAGTAAGGATAACAACGTGTGTCTTTGGCGTTTTATTTACTCAAGTTCAGCTAGAGAGCAAACGATCCATAAATTAGCACAAACACATCAGTCACTCGTCTTCATGTTCAGTCACACTGTCCTGTCTTACCCAAACATAGAGTGCAGTGGTTGTACCAACCAAGGATCAGATAACACTGCAATACCACATTATGGCTTCTGTAACACATGTTTTAAACTCTGCGACACCTTTTTTTCTCATCACACTTTAATGAGATGGAGAGACTGATCTAATTTTAGTGTAATTTCAATGTTATATTAGCTGCTGTTATCAAGGGGCGCTTTAACAAGGGACAGATCCTGTAAGTGTCTGCCCACAGTGTGCTTACTGTCAGAGGCCCCATTCACAGTATTATCATGGGACATCTGGTAATTTGTATTGATCGCTGAGGTTAATTGTGATTTTAATGTAAGTTAAGCAGTTTAGTCCTAAACTGGCAGCTCAATGACTCAGTGTTGTATATTTTATTTTTTCGGGTCCCTTCTCTTCATCTTTCCCAGTTAAGAATTACCAAGGCAGCACTGACTATTATGATAGGAATGGGGACCGTTCACATTTTAGCTAATACCGGTACCAATACCCAGCAATACCGTTTGTTGGTACTTTTTCTGTGATGACAAAAAGCTCTGTGGCTGCCTTCCAGACTTTGGAGCCCTTCACAACACTTCCACCTCTTGTCTAAAATCTGCATTTTTACCCAGATTGCCTCTCAAGTACCGAAATTTGGCACCAATACATCTAATGTTAATCTGTACCTGGTATTACCAATAAAATTTGTTCACTACCCCTAAAAGTACCAAGTTTGGCATCCAACCCTAGTTGTAAATGATAGTTTGACAACATTTTGGCCGCACTTATCTGGCGACATAGTAGCATGAAGATTCAATCCTATCTCACTTTTTCTGATACTTTTCATAACAGGCTTTCAGCCTTCAGGGCGCTTTTACCTCTTGTTCAAATGCAGCATTATCACCAAGATGAACTCTCATGTACCAAAATTTGAATCTGTAGGCCTGTAGTACAATGTCATTGTTTGGTAACCTTAAAAGTACTGTGTTCAAATTCTGTACTGTGTTCAAATCCATTAGAATATAGAATTCTCGAAACATGACGGTATAGTTGTTGTGCATGGCAGCATGAGATGCGGAACAGTTGTCTATCTTTCAAAAGGTTCAACAATAATTATGTTTCGCAGCACCTTGACATCAAATCTGGGGAATAATGCCAGTAAAATACAGACTTTGCTTATCGGGTGTAAATGAGCCCTATGAAAAGCAGGTGTGTGTGTGTGTGCGTGTGTGTGTGTGTGTTGGGAGGGGGATTGTTTCCTTATCACATGGGGTCCCCTAATTCGAGTCTGCCGCGAATCTAGCCATATAGATACATTAAGGGAGTTAAGAAAAAAAAATGCATCGCAATTTAATCCAGTAGGTCACACTGCATTTAATTGGTCAATCCAAAACTTTCTCTGTGGGTCAAAAGTTTAGCTGGATTGTTATCTTTCTGAGCTGTAACTTCTTCGGGCCCTGGAAAATGTAATGAAGAGGGAAACCTGTCTCACTCCAAGATAATGCATTGCTATACCACACTCCTTTGCTATT
>NW_024653254.1:0-203 GCF_008729295.1 Plectropomus leopardus
TTTTTTTTATCGGTGCATAACCTAAAATAATAAGAATAATTTTATTGATACCTTAGCAGGAGCCATTTCTATCTACGTTTAGAGTGGGTCTTCCTACACAGAGTCTGCTATGTTTCTAAATTAGCCCAGAATGGAAAAAGCAAACACTGGCTCTAGACAGGGCTGTTCTCATTTTGACGTTGACCACCACAGTTCTCCTACAT
>NW_024653255.1:0-269 GCF_008729295.1 Plectropomus leopardus
ATTATGATTGTCACGTTTATTTCCACGTTCAATCAAGCCCCCACATGTTTTTTTTAAGAGATAAACTGGGTCACTTACCAAAACAAACAGCCTTCAGATGTTGCTGCCTGAACTCAGAGGTCGCAAGTGCAAAGCAGAGCACAAACACGCCTTATCCACCTCCTCCTTATCGATTCCTCGGCCGTCCAGTCACTGTAGAAATGCGTTTGACCGGGTAGGAGCGGGTAAAATGCCAAACCACCTACTTTCTTTTTCCTTCCCAAAAAAAA
>NW_024653256.1:0-262 GCF_008729295.1 Plectropomus leopardus
CGTAACCGAACCTGTCAGAGCTAATTGACGTGAGACGTCAGCTGTCTGGAACATTGCAGTTGTAAGCGTCCTGTGGACAGCAAGCTGTAATAGTCACACGGCCGACGTATAGATTTGCATTAAAGCGCCCGCTTCACAAGTCAGACGTCATGTGTTTGAACCTTAGTGGGGAATTTGCACGACAGTTTGGTTTGGGTCCATTGCCTATGTCTCCCATGTGTAATGGTTAGGTAGTCCAACGTATATCTATGTATATATATGT
>NW_024653257.1:0-299 GCF_008729295.1 Plectropomus leopardus
TGTACCTCTGAATAAACTCCAAAGTGCAGGAACTGTCTTCAGGGTACTGAAGATTCAGATTGTAGAAGCTGGCAAAAAGCGCAGCCAACCCGCTCACGATGTTGCTGTATGGTCCCATCACCACTCGTTCCTCAATTGACAACATCCACGCCCTTGGCTTTATCAGGTCACCTGAAATAAGCAGATGGGTGCTGTCATAAAGATGTGGAATGCTGAAGGTGTCATTGAGATGATTAGCAACATTCAATGCTAAAAAAAAAATTATCAGAAAAGATCAGAATCAGAAGAGATGGAGATAA
>NW_024653258.1:0-280 GCF_008729295.1 Plectropomus leopardus
TGGAGCGACATCACTATTTTTGTGTGGTTTTTGAGGCGCTTTTCACAAATATTTCAACCTTTAAATTTTTAGAAAATTGGTGTGATTTCTTTCAAAAACATGACAAAAACACAATGATAAGAAATGTTCAACAAAATGCAAGAAATCAGTAGATTAAGACTTATTTTTTTAATTAGGGAAAAATGTCTGATCAAAATAACGTTATTTTTTTACTTTTTTAGACTTCTTGTGTGATTTGGCAGTTTGTATGTTTTAAAAAAAATGTTTTAGGCACTTTTTT
>NW_024653259.1:0-204 GCF_008729295.1 Plectropomus leopardus
TGCCTTGCTGAAATTGCATCGAAATTGATTTTTAATTGAATATATATAAAAAAAGTATGAATAATATACACACAGCCTTACCAGATGGCGTCACATAATGAATTAACAAAAACTTTATTGTCCATAAATGTGAAAATTTGCTTTCAGTTTCACCATGAAATACATAAAAGACATAATATAGCAGTAAAGTCATGTTTGTTTTGT
>NW_024653260.1:0-629 GCF_008729295.1 Plectropomus leopardus
TTTGGACATTTCCCCCTAGCTTTTAAAAAGTCATTTTCCAAATCCATGTTTTCAAAAGAAAGCAAACCAATATGCACAGATTTCAAAAGTTTAAATACTTGTAAAGGTGTCTGAACGCAGCACAAGAAACGTGATGTCAGCCCAGGTTTCCAAAGGTTAAGTAAAAGTACAAGAGTATTATGAGTAAAATGTACCATTAATTAAAGTATCATAAGTTTGAAATGTTAATTTAGAGTGTTACTCTTTAATATACATTGCTGGATGATTATTTCAGATACATTGACATGTAAGCAGCATGATACTGTTTTGGCTCATTGAGAGGAGCTAATCTGAACAAATTAATACACAGATGGGCACTTTAGCACTTTATTAGACTGTGTCTAATAGATAAATACAGCAAAAATATATGGAAAGCAGTGAAAAAGAAGAAAAAAACAGTGTCCAAAGGAGTGGACACTGGCATGAAAAAATATACAGCAAAGTAGAAACATATAGATCTGCACCTCAGCTCTAGCAAAGTAAAATCTTGACATTACAGAGCTGTGGTGGACAGAGCCAGGCTATCTTTTTTTCCCAATTTTAAGTCTTTTTGCTAATCTTAGCTAACTGGCTGTAGCTTCATATCTAAC
>NW_024653261.1:0-217 GCF_008729295.1 Plectropomus leopardus
TCTTCTTCTCCAAAATAAACAGACCACGTAATTTAAATCAGTTAAAAAACGAATTAAGTAGTTTCCAAAACTGCTTGTAATGGAGGGACTGCCAAGTACGGTGGACGACACTACAACACAAATGTCTGTCTTTTGGTTTGTCTGTTCTGGAATACTACAGCAAAACACGGGGAACACGGCAGACTCTGTAGACAAGGACCCACTCCCTATGTATATA
>NW_024653262.1:0-833 GCF_008729295.1 Plectropomus leopardus
CAGGTTTCAAGGGGTAAAACTTTATTGAAATGATTTCCCAGTCTGGTAGCTAGACCAATTCACCATAACTGGGCAGCTTCTGTGTCCAACCCTGGTCAGGAGGAAGGTCATAAAAGAGGCCCGGCTGACATGAATATGTAAATTTTCAGTTTTTTAGATTAGCATGATCTTTTTTTAAAAATGGAGCAAAGTGGCAGTGAGGTTGTTAGCAATGCTGCCTCCCAGCAAGATATTTCAGAGTTGAATCCACCGGCAGACTGCTGTCTGTCTGTGTGGAGTTTACACGTTCTCCCCAGGTGCTCCAGTTTTCTTCCCTCCTAAGATGTGCAGGTTGAGTTATTTGGTTTCTCTAAATAACCTCAGCCTGGTGGTAGACTAATAAGCTGTCCAGAGTGAACCCCATTTTTTACCTAAATTGAACTTGGATAGGCTCCAGGAACAACTCTGTGCAGGGTCTACACTGTAGGTATACAGTAGATAATTAATGGATGGATTTCCATAAAAAGACACTGTCTTGTATTCAGGCTATTTCAGCAGATCCTCTCTTCCAAATACCTCTCCTCTCTCTCTTCCCCCTCCCATCCCCAATATTCTGACCCCGGTCCAGTTGGGGACCCAGAAGAAAATCCAGACAGTAGTGCTAAAGATATAATGATGGTAATGAGCCATAATAACATTCTTTTTTAGCATGATAATCCAATTTTTATACCATCATTTGTTACTTTTCTTCACTTACCTCCATCTCTGTTCTTACTGTACATGCAATCGACATCACTTTGTAGCCATTTATGTTTAAGCCTGTCCAGAGCAGCTTAGAGTAATTGATATATATA
>NW_024653263.1:0-489 GCF_008729295.1 Plectropomus leopardus
CCTTTCTGCTTTTCTTATACTGCTGAAACTGCTGAAGGGCAGTGCTATATGGGAAAGGTCTTTTCCAGCTTAAATCACAGTTTGGCTATCTGCCTTGTTTTGTTGGGGAAAAAAGAGCAATATGAAATGTCTCTTCTGCCTGTACGATGATTTCAATAGTGTTCATTATCCAGAAATACTTTCTCTTTGTGCTATTCATGCAGAAATGTTCAATAAGCCCTGAATGAATAATGTTATATTCTGGGAAACATGCATATTAGGTTTTCTGCCTAAGAGTTATATGAGAGGATTGATGCCACTCTCATGTCTACGCATTAACTATGGATGCTAGAGCCAAGAGTTTACCAGTCTGGCTCAGAATAAAGACACTCACACACTCACTGCAATGTCAAAAATGTGCCTACAGAATTAGCCCCTTCGATAGCTTTCCAGCTATTATCTTAATGTGAATGAAACTTTTTAAAGGGGCAGTTCACACCAAAAAAAACC
>NW_024653264.1:0-1665 GCF_008729295.1 Plectropomus leopardus
GAGTGCAGCAGTGCAGTAAATGACAGTCAACAGACTGAGCATCACACAGCTGAGGCTGACAGACCAACCAATCAGAGTACCAGGAGCTGCAGCTCAGGTGGTGTGGTGAGAGACTCAGTGGTAATCTATGATGACGTCCCTGCTGAGAGCATACAGCACCCAGTTGAAGGTGTGTTTCCTAACCACTTACAGCTTCACTGTTTATTTTCATAACACACATTCACACCAGAGTGCTCACTTTGTAACTTGACCACCACATTTTGTCCATGCAGCACCTAACATGGTGAACTACGCAGTGTTAATAGACTGACTAAAACAAAAGAGGTTAAAGGGACACAGTTATTAACTGTGTTATATGATAGTACACAGTAAGTGTTGTTCATCTGTTGGCTTCTTGGTACAGATGTTGATGACATCTATGAGGACATCCAGAGACCTGATCACCATGGGTCCAACGACTGGAGCTCTAGTGAGTTTGAGAGTTATGATGAGCTGTCTGACAGTGAGACTTTTCCCACAGCCTGCAGCAATAGCAAGGTAACTCACTTACACATTTTTTTTTCAATGTGAATAATTAGATGACGAATTGTCGTATCATAATATTGTAATGGACCCCCCCCAGGCAACCTCCCCCAACTGCTCCAGTACTCGGCCTGGTCCCGCCCACTGGCTGTCCAACTTAGGACAACAGCCTTTTTCTGCTGTGGGCTGTAAATCCAGACCATCTCTCCAACTGAAAAGTTCCTCCCTTGTGTCCTTACATCATAGTTCCGTTTTTGCCTCCTGCAAGCGGACTGCTGCTATTCCTCGGGTGAACATGCTGGCTGACTAAAGTCGATCCTGAAGCCTCCTGGCGTACTAAGGGCCATGAGGGGTGTCGTGGAAATCTAATGGCCAACTAAATGCCAACTAAATTCTCACCTTAGCATGAGGAGGGCAGACAGTACAGTTTCTCCAAACAGTACAGGAGAAACCCCATACAATCTTTCTGTAATATGAGGCCAGCCCTAAGAAGTTCTTCAGCTCCTTCTGACTGATAGGGGTGGGCCAGTCGTGCCAACTGCTAGGTGATGTGTGCCACCATGTTTATTTATGAGATCATACAGACGCAGACCTTTGATAACTTTTCATCACCAAGGGGTTGAGAATGGACACATCAATTCTAAAGTCGATTGGATGAATCCTGTAGGTCATGATGGCCAAAGTACAAGGCCTGAAATCGTCAAATATCAGCACAAAAATGGTTTTTCAAAATGGCTGACTTCCTGTTGGGTTTGGAGGGTGGGTCCAAGAGACTTTTTGGTGCATCTGGGCATGATACATACGTGTGCCAAATTTCTATTTGTAGATAAAACCAGCCATTGGGGATATACGTTAGGGGGCGCTCTGGAGCCATTTAGCCACATCTGTTTGTGAAACCACAAAAATACAAAATTTTGTGCCAGGCCAGTGGAGCATACCAACTTCCATGAGTTTTTGAGCATGTTCAGACCTCCAAAAATGCGATTCTTAGGAGAGAAAAATAATTATAATTAAAGCTGCATGCAGCGATGAATGGACCCTTGCACCCACACACAAGTCAAGGCTACTGTAGGGACTCTGAGTTATGCAATCAGTCATTTCAGTGAAACTTGGAAAAAGTATGTAGAGACTTTGGACCCTTGT
>NW_024653265.1:0-236 GCF_008729295.1 Plectropomus leopardus
CTAACATTAAGCTGGCCCTTGAATCAGCAGTTTTTGCATTGCATTTGGTCTGTAGGTCCCTAACTTGAAACTGGCACTTAAATTAACAGCTTTTTGCATTAGATTTGGTTTGTAACTTTCTCTAACACAAAGCTGACCCTTAAATTAAGAGTTTTGTGTATTGGATTTGGTCTGTAGGTCTAACGTCGCAAACACAAAACTACCCCTAAGTTATTATTCTTAATAACAGAACCAAT
>NW_024653266.1:0-243 GCF_008729295.1 Plectropomus leopardus
GGGTCACCTGGAGGAGGCCATAGATGGAGAGACCCCACATCTTCACATACCAAGAAAAAGAAAGAGGGCAAAATTACTTAAAAAACAAATTAAAATTAGTTAAATAAAATAAACTGACATGGAGACCCAAGAGCCCAAACAACTGTTTTCACTCAAATCATTTATGAACTGCTGCAAAGAAAATAAAACCTCCATCTGTCCGTAAACTGCCGAGTGAAAAACAAGCCATCAAGTCCCAAATCC
>NW_024653267.1:0-325 GCF_008729295.1 Plectropomus leopardus
CATACCCCATGTCTCTTTCTCATCCTTATGCTAATGTTTTTGCTGTTATGACCCTGACACACCAAGCCGATTGTCAGTCGTCCATAATCGTCAGACTGACTGTGAGTGTCTGTGTCGCGCACCATTGGCCCTAATCTGTGCTAGCTGTTTTTTTTTCCCCACCGATTCAATATGTTAAACAGTTTCCTACCTCGAAATGGAGAACAATTTAGAGCACTGGTTTGCAATAACTATGGTACGATTGTTGTCACACAAGCTCCCCCTAGTGGAACTTGGAGGAATCTCAGAAATATTTTAAAGAAATAAATTAATTAAACACATAATA
>NW_024653268.1:0-218 GCF_008729295.1 Plectropomus leopardus
CCTCTTTCCTACGCCCTAGGTCTCTCCTGTCTCAATCAGTTACCCCCCCCACCACCACCACCACCCTCTTTACTGACACCATCCCCCAGCCCTAGCCTCTTGGCAGCTCCTCCAGGCAGGCTAATTGACTCAGTCCCAGGAGGGGGGGATCATGCCACATTTCTAATTTGGCTTCCCCTCCTCCAGATAAAAGCTACATCCCTCCATCTTTCACCCCC
>NW_024653269.1:0-207 GCF_008729295.1 Plectropomus leopardus
TTGACCTGTAACCTGTTGACCTGTCACCTGTTGACCTGTTACCTGTTACCTGTTGACCTGTTACCTGTTGACCTGTAACCTGTTGACCTGTAACCTGGTGACCTGTAACCTGTTGACCTGTTACCTGTTGACCTGTTACCTGCTCACTTGTCCACCTGTAACCTGTTGACCTGTAACCTGTTGACCTGTTACCTATTGACCTGTAAC
>NW_024653270.1:0-393 GCF_008729295.1 Plectropomus leopardus
AAATACGACTTGTTCTAAGGTTAAAAAAAACACTACAATCTTAGTTTCAGTAGATTATACATAAAAAACATAAAGAAAACATACTTATATTATATTCCTTTTCTGTCAATATATCCCCCTAAATTCACACTAGACCTTTAATTCCAGAAAAATGTGCAGCATAGTACCCTGATTTAAAAATGTATTTTGTGTATAGGCTTATTTAAACAGTCTTGGGAAGGTTCCTTTTGAAATGTAATTAATTACAGATTACTATTTACCCTCTTAGAAATGTAATAAGTTATGTAACTATTTTAGTGACTTCATCAAAGTAATGCAACAGTTGATTACTTTTCATTACTAACAAATGTTTTAAACACGGCTATAAAGCTGAGAAGAGTAAAACATAAGTGC
>NW_024653271.1:0-517 GCF_008729295.1 Plectropomus leopardus
TAGCCTTGGCCTAAAAGTTGCCCTAGAAGACACTGCAAAAACTACAGCCAACAGGCGTTAAGCTTGTACGTTCTGCACCTGCATAAGAGGAAATAACTCTTCATACCAGCAGGAGGCAGTACCCTGTATTTTTCATTTAAATGAGAAACTAGAGGACACACGGGATGAATGGTTAAGTTTTAATAACCATCATGGTTTTGACTCAACATTCACACAGGAATCAAACACCAGGCTCCCAGGTGAAAGTCCAGGGTTTGTTGGACCCATCCACCACCCTCCTGCTGGCCCTATAGGGTCCTTCCAACTATTTCCTCTGGCAGCGTTATCATACTGCTATGAAAAGTAGGTTTTAGGGGTGGTATTGTGTGCTAAAATCACTGACAAAGTGGCATTATTTGATGACTTTGGAATGAGAAGGGTCTGACAAAACCCAGTGTTGAAAGACCAAACGATATTAACTGTGCGCTGGGGAACAATAACACAAACCATTACAAGAGCTAAATGGCTAAAAATATAC
>NW_024653272.1:0-375 GCF_008729295.1 Plectropomus leopardus
TGCAGTTTTTTAAAGAAAACATGCCTTTCAAACCTGCTTAAGGGATTTGGGGTTCAAATGTTACTATAAATACAAAATAGCATTATTTTAAGTTGTATGTTCCTCCCCAAGGCCAAAATTAAGTGCTTTTTAATTTTTTTTTTATTTCTAACCCAAATTTGCACCACCATTCCCCCTTCATAAATTCCGAACAGTCCTAAACCCTGCTCAGGAGGGAGGCACCTGCATTCAGGGGGGGGGGGGTCACTTCTCAATGAGGAAACACGTTTCAACACAACATCTGTTCCACTCAGTTGAAAATATAAAAACCTTGAATTACAACCGAAACCAGACTTATATTACACCATCATTTCCCATTTCATGTCAACAACAAGC
>NW_024653273.1:0-262 GCF_008729295.1 Plectropomus leopardus
GCAACAACCGGCTGACCCATAGCAACAACCGGCTGACCCATAACAACAACCGGCTGACCCATAACAACAACCGGCTGACCCATAACAACCACCGGCTGACCCATAACAACAACCAACTGACCCATAACAACCACCGGCTGACCCATAGCAACAACCGACTGACCCATAACAACAACCAGCTGACCCATAGCAACAACTGGCTGACCCATAACAACCACCGGCTGACCCATAGCAACAACCGGCTGACCCATAGCAACAACCG
>NW_024653274.1:0-257 GCF_008729295.1 Plectropomus leopardus
ATGAAATAAGTCTATTTATAAACCTATGAATTTTTAATGATTTGTGAAATGTGAATGATTTATGAACTCTCATGAATGGTTTAGCATTATTCATGTTTATTTATTTTATTTATTTATTTTTCCTTCTTTGTTTTTGTCTTTATTTCTATCTATCTAAAGATATTTAATGAATGGATAAAAAAACGTATACAAAAACAACTTATTACAAAGTAAAATGTACAAAACTGAAACATTAACCTCAGAAGATGAACTTCTTC
>NW_024653275.1:0-6133 GCF_008729295.1 Plectropomus leopardus
TTTTTTTTTCTTCAATTTCTATTTTAGTTTTAAAGATTTTTAAAGTTTGACAAGAAAAAAACATTTTTTTCTTTAAACATTTCGGGCCACATTTCATTTCTTTACAAAATTTTGGTGATTTTTTTAAATGAGGAAATATTTGCAAATCTCAGGACTTTTCCTGGTTTTCATGACCGTAGGAACCTGACAAATGCACCTCTGCCGAGCCTTTCACTGTGTGGAGAACAATCTGTGGATAAAAGCTGGAAATGGCGAAGTTGCCTCACCATACTGGTCCCCGTCGTCGGCCCAGTACGGACTCTGATCGGGATAATCGGCAGGAACGCTGAGCTGCAGCGGAGGAACGCTGGGCAGGTTTTTATCATCTGACGAGAGAACAAACGGCGGTTAGACAATCGTCTGCTCGGCTCTGACCTTCAGCCCGACCTTCGGCTCTCCGAGTCCGTCTCACCCAGTTTGCAGACGAGGTGCACGGTGCCGTTGTTGCTGCAGAACGAAGGATCCAGGTTGACGAGGAACTTGACGTCGAGGCGCGCCACCTCGCCCTGCAGGATGTTGGGGATGGTCTGCCGCTCGTCCTCCTCGTGTTTGCGCTTCCTCCCGGAGACGTTGGGGCCCCTGAGGACCAGAAACACAGCCGAGGATCAGTGATTCGCACGTTTTTCAGCTGCAGCTTCAGCCGAGATTTAAACTCACTGAGAGACTTTTTAAAAATCACTTTGAAGTGTTTTTTTTCTTTTACTTCTTTTTGTGCTCATTTCCTGCATTTTTTTCTTTTGTGAAGCTGAAGCAGTTTTTAGTTTTATCTCCTTTCAGGAGCATTTTTAGGATTTGAGGACACTGAGGGCTTAGTCCAAACCTCTGTCAGGAAAAAAAAGAAATCATGCCTTCCAAAAACGCTGGCCTGCAGGTCTGGAAGGCGTTATTTTTTCATCCAAGATTTTTGGCAATTTATTTTTCCTTTAAAAATGTTGGTGTTTTTTTCTGACATAACATTTTTGCTGCTTTTCTATTTTTTGTTTACATTTTTTTTGGTTGATTTTAATGACAATATGCTTTCCAAAAACGCTGCAGGTCTGGGAGGTGGGTGTGTTCTTTAAAAAAATTTGGCAATTTTTTTGGCGATTTTTTGTCCTTTAAAACCTTTTTTTAATTTTTTTTTTTCTGTTAGAACTTCTGGGCGTTTTTTTATTCTTTAAAACTTTTTAAAAATATAACCTGTCTTTCACTGTGCTGATATTTAGTTGTTGTATTATTAGGACATAATTATTAGTTGATGTATATCAGTTAGTTGTATTGATGAAAAAACCCTGTGATGATTTTTTTATTTAAAAATAGGTTTAATTTCCGTTTTCTTTTTTTCTCTAATTTGAAACATACCTTCAAAACCCACGGGCTCGCCAAAATAAAAATGCCCCAAATTTATCACAGCTAGAAACTGAAGAAACAGAAAATATTGCTGGATTTTCAAACTTCTGAATGTCCCTGAACACACGTCTCTAAGGACACAGTGTCCACTCTGGAGACGGTCTCCTGTGTGTTTTTGGTGACCTGAACCTTTAAATGTGCTCTGACTGCAGAGGAGAGACGTACGTGATGGGGGGTCCGTGGATGGCGGTCATGGCGGGGGCGAAGGTCCGGTACAGAGAGTGGTTGAAGACCGGAGAGCGGATGTTGGCCATGACGGCGTCCAGCAGGGGCTGACACAGATACTGCTGCTTGGTGGCCACCGGGGGGGGAGGGGGCGTCGGCTGAAACCACAGAGACAAATTCAGATTTTATAAACGGAGATTGAGACGTTACGGCGTTTGAAATCGGGCGTTTACTGGCACTTCTTCCTCCCTCATACTTTATCACATTTTCCTTCTCGGGGTAAAAAAAAAACTGATTTTATCTTCAGTGGTTCATGTCCAGCTCGAACAGGCGAAAACAAGGCCCGTCTCACACAGCAGCACGTCAGCAGCACGTCAGCAACACGTCAGCAGAGCGTCAGCAACATGTCAGCAGCACGTCAGCAACACGTCAGCAACACGTCAGCAACACGTCAGCAGAGCGTCAGCAGCACGTCAGCAGCACGTCAGCAGAGCATCAGCAGCACGTCAGCAGCACGTCAGCAGCACGTCAGCAGAGCATCAGCAGCACGTCAGCAGAGCGTCAGCAGCACGTCAGCAGAGCGTCAGCAGTACGTCAGCAGAGCGTCAGCAGAGCATCAGCAGCACGTCAGCAGAGCATCAGCAGCACATCAGCAGAGCGTCAGCAACACGTCAGCAGAGCGCTGAAAGTGTTTTTTTATTTCGGCGCCCATGTTAACAAGTTAAAGCATTTACACTGTCCGCCTGCGCAGCGCTTCTCAGCTGCGGCACATCAAGAGAAACGGTGGCTGATTTTGTCTGCATGCTGCGCGTGTTTGTTTCAGACAGAGTGAAAATGGTGTTTTTATATTGACTCTATACTACTTTTTACTGCAGTTTAAAGTCTCTCTGTCACAGAGAAGTACACAAATACAAAGACGTCTGTTTTACTCCAACTTCCCTGCTTCTGTTTCAAAATAAAAGCCCCCTGACAGTGGCTCTGTGGACAGAATCCCAGCAGTTGCTGACAAGGCATTTTATTTTGAAACATTTGCAGGACCGTGTTGTTGACAATGCAGGAGCTGCACGACTTCATAAATGAGAGGAATTTGTGCTTATAAATGTGGAAATACAGAAGTCATAGCAGCGGCTGCAGTCACACGCTGCTGACGCGTGCCGTGTGAAACGGGCCTAAAAGACGACGCGAGCAGAGCTGAGCAGATAATCAGGACACAGAAACAGCTGAGAGGCAGCGAGGGGAAGCATTTGGAGTTCAAACTTTAAAAAGTTACGTTTGAATTTGTTTGAAGTGGAGTTGCAAAAGGTCGTTACATTTCCGAAACATTTCTGCAACAAGTCAAGCTCAGCAGTTTCTTTCAATATAAAAGTCCTCTAAACAAAGACTTCCCTCTCAAAATGACCCTCAAATCTTCCACAAACCTTCAACTGCCGACTCTGTGATTCTGTGACAGGAAATCACTCCACTGATCAACCGATGAATGTTGAATATTTGTAAACTGTGAATGATTTATGAATTCTTCTTAATGGTTTGTTATTACGCATATTTATTTATTTTTCTTCTTTGTCTCTCCCAGTTTAATTCAATTTGCTTTACTGGCATGAATGTTTGTAAAACAATATTGCCGAAGCCTCAGATACGATTAAGTGACGATGTAAATTATGTATATAAATAGCCTTTGTTAAAAAAAAGGAAAGTAAGAATAGTAGAAAAATTTAAATCAAATTAAAAAAAAGAATTCCTCCTGTGAAAAGGTGATAGTTGTATGTCCGACTGACCAGCGAGACACCGGTCAAAAACCACAGAGGCAGAATCAGAGTCGTGTCCTCACCACGGCCATGTCGTTCTTCAGCTTCTCCAGAGCGATTTCACACTTCTGCAGCGTCTTCAGAGGACACCTGCGGGTCAGGGACAGACACACAGACGGACAGATGGACGAGGTGAGGGACATGCGGCAGTGAGCTGGTGGGGGGACGTCAGTGATCGGCTGTTACCTGGTGTTTGGGTCAGTCAGGATGTTCAGCAGACTCTTCATCTTACTCAGGTCCTTCTTTCTGTCTGTCAACACAAACAACAAAAACCACCAAGTCAAACCTCCGCAGGTCGGTTTGAGTTTTCTCAAAAACGCAACAGGCAGCTTAACAGGACAGAGCCCCCAAAAATACAGTTTCTGTCCACACTGAACGTCTCTACAATCAGCTCAGACTCAAGGTGGGCGCCTCAGGTCCTGCAGTGATGGCTAAAGACATGTCACCATGACCTTTGACCTTTGACCACCAGATTCTAATCAGTTCAGTCTGAGTGAACGTTTGTGCCAAAGTTGAAGAATTTCCCTCCAGGCGTTCTTGAGATAAGAAGAATGTGTTGGACAGATAAAGACCGAAAAAAGAGCTGGAAATTTGAAAATAAATAAATAACTAAATATTCGTGTTTGGAGCCGTGAGCACGGACCTTCGTTCTTGTCGATCTTGTTGATCATCCTCCGCAGAGGCTCGATGTATTTGGAGAGCTGTTTGAGTTTCTCCATGTACTGCTGGTCCTCCAGAGACGTGGCTCCTGCTGGACTCATCACCGAGCTGGGGTTACCTGCAGGACAGGAGAGGACAGGAGAGGACAGGTGAGGACGGGAGAGGACGGGAGAGGACAGGTGAGGACGGGAGAGGACGGGAGAAGACAGGAGAAGACAGGTGAGGATGGGAGAGGACGGGAGAGGACAGGTGAGGACGGGACAGGATGGGAGAGGATGGGAGAGGACGGGAGAGGACGGGTGAGGATGGGAGAGGACGGGAGAGGACGGGAGAGGACGGGAGAGGACGGGTGAGGACGGGTGAGGACGGGAGAGGACAGGTGAGGACGGGAGAGGACAGGTTTACATTTTGGAACATGTTTCCACTCGGCGTATTTTGTATTTGCAGTTTTGATTTGTGCGGTCTGAGGGTAAATGGAAACCCGCCTGCTGACACAGAGCGGCCTCCTCCAGGAGGAGCTCGCACCAGAAAGAGGAGCGAGCAATAAATCACATAGACTCCACGTATCAAAATAAAAGCACCAGCACTTTGATTTATCTAATTATAACAAAACTTTATTTAACTTTATACTTAAACATTGAGCTTTATCATAGCAGTACTAAATGTGACTTTACTATGACAGTACGCTATTTAACTTTATACTTTAACATTAGAACCGTATTTTATTGAGTTTTATTGTGGCAGGACTTTATGTAACTGGTTCAGCATTTCCTGTTGATGAAAGCGTGTGCACCTGGAGTGTTAAGCGGCCCGGGAGAGGGGACGCCATAGTTCTGGGGGGTGCGGGCGTTTGCGGGACTCTGCGAGGGCTGAGGGGACGGGCTGGGCTGGAACCCCCCGGGAGACGGCGTGGGACCGGAGCTGGAGACAGGAAGTAGATTTAGAAGCAGCGTCACAGTGAGCGGTCGGTGTGGGCGTAGTTAACACCTGGGCGTACCTGGCTGAGTTGGGCTGTGAGGTTGGGGGCTGAGGGGACGGTTGGGGGGGGGGGGGCATCGACTGCGGCGTCTGCACCTGCACAGGTGAGGGCGATGACATCATTGAATGCTGCTGGACCTGCGGAGGACAGCGATTGGACAAAAACAGAATCAGCCATAATCGTACATAAATGCATTTAACCCTTTAGGCTCCACTTCACTTTACAAACGTGAGACCAAGAAAAGCAGAAAATTCTCATCTTAAAGAACCTGAATCATCTTTTTTTGTGTTTTGCTTGAAAAAGTATTAAATGACTAGATTCTCTGTTGCAGATCTTTTATTTCACTCGACTTAAACAGTTTTTACACTCAAATCCTGCATCCTCGTGTCTGACTGACGCGCAGCTCTGCAGCGTTTGTGATGAACTTGAAGCATGGGGAGGGGTCAGAGGTCACGCCGGGTCAGAAATACCTGCTGTGTCATTGGCTGTCCTCCCACCGCAGCAGCGGCGGCGGCGGCGGCGGCGGCAGCTGCAGCAGCGGCGGCGTTTGGAGGCGGGATGGAGGGATTGAGCGGCGCTCGAGGCAGCCGGGGAGGAATCTGCATCCCGGGGCGGACCAGCTTCAGAGGACAGGGACAGCAGAGACAGACGACAGAGACGAGAGGACAGGTGAGCACAGAGCAGGCACACATGCACCGCAGAACGTACGCACACGCACGCACGCACGCGCGCGCGCACGCACACACACACACACACACACACCACTGTCTTTCTGTACCCATGATGGACTACGAGCTCTCTGCCTCTCACCTTCCTCTCTCTTCATTGGACGAGTGTTATATGCACAGTTCCCACACATTTTCAAAGACAAAATTTCAAAAACTTTTCTCGGACTTTTCAAGGATCCATAACTTTCCAGTACCTTCAGCCTGAAGAGCCGTCCACAAAAACATTAACTATAAAAACAGACTTTTATAAATCCTTCCAGCTCAAGTGGATGGCAGAGCCCACACTACAACTATGAAGCCTGAGACATCAGCCTGAGACATCAGCCTGAGACATGCAGCCTGAGACATGCAGCCTGAGACATGCAGCC
>NW_024653276.1:0-222 GCF_008729295.1 Plectropomus leopardus
CTGTGGGAGTGCTCCACTATTGGCTCTGAAGAGAACTTGCAAATCTGCTCCAACTCCAGATGTTCGTGATGGTATTTCCCTGTGTTAAAACAGAATAGGACGTGTTAAATACTGATATGAGATTATTTTATTGCCTTGTGTCATGTGTGATTCACACATGACACTACTGATATTACATGATACATACTAAAGTACTACAAGAAAAATGACTGAACTACTGTT
>NW_024653277.1:0-222 GCF_008729295.1 Plectropomus leopardus
GAGCCAGTTTAGCATCAGCTTTTCGACATCCAGCATTCACACCAAACTTTCATAAGAAACTGAAAATTGTAGTCAACATGGAAGCTGCACTAGTGATTGATAGGTGCATTTAGCTTAATGTTTATCACGTTGACTGAGGAAATATGCCAGTTTACATGTAAAACTTGAAATGTTCAAACAAACCTAAAATTTCATACATCATTGGTATTATTCAACATTCAA
>NW_024653278.1:0-282 GCF_008729295.1 Plectropomus leopardus
TTAATATTGCAAATGTACCTGAAGACAGAAAAGTTTCATGAATAATGTCGTTTTTGCATTGTTGCCTCTGCTGAAAAAATAGAAAATCTGTATATTAAAACCTATTGAATCAAAACAAAAACAATCTTTTTCCAGACGCAGCAAAGTTCTGTCCAAAGAAAGCTGGACTCATCAATGGTACATCTGATTTTTTTTTTTTTTTTTTTTTTTTTTTAAATGTTTTTGGCCAACCAGTTTTTCCACCAAAAATTTTTTTAAAGAACAGGTACATTTTGGCATTTT
>NW_024653279.1:0-251 GCF_008729295.1 Plectropomus leopardus
TGGACTTTGTATAGATGTCTTTTCTGGACATAGTACAGATGTCTTTTCTGGACTTTGTATAGATGTCTTTTCTGGACTTTGTATAGATGTCTTTTCTGGACATAGTACAGATGTCTTTTCTGGACTTTGTATAGATGTCTTTTCTGGACTTTGTATAGATGTCTTTTCTGGACATAGTACAGATGTCTTTTCTGGACTTTGTATAGATGTCTTTTCTGGACTTTGTATAGATGTCTTTTCTGGACATAGTA
>NW_024653280.1:0-229 GCF_008729295.1 Plectropomus leopardus
CACTCTGCTGATGACGGCCTCGAGAAACAGAGAGGGACAAAATGCGAACATACTGAGGCACGGCCAAAAATGGACCCCGGAAACATGGTGCACAGCAATCAGCGTACACAATCAGTTGTGGAGGCGCCTGTGAAGGTGGTGAGAGGTGGGCATCTGCGGCTTGGCTGGGCTCAGCAGGTGCTACCAGAGGTCTGAGCATGAGGGTGACTGAGAGGGTAATAGGATGGGG
>NW_024653281.1:0-201 GCF_008729295.1 Plectropomus leopardus
TTTTCTCAAGAGGAAATTATGAAAACAATGCAGTGCTTTCTCTAGTTGAATTTCATATTAGAATGGGGAACCATTTAAAAGCCAACATTTGACTCTCTTTTTATGCAGAGAACCTAAAAAGAAAATACCAGACAGGATAATCATTCGTTATAGTACATGCATGGGGACATGTATAGTACATAAATGACACTAGCTTCCTTT
>NW_024653282.1:0-415 GCF_008729295.1 Plectropomus leopardus
ATCTGTGTGTTAAATGTGAAGCTATAGCCATGAAATGATTAGCTTAGTTTAGCATAAAGGCTGTAAACAGCCAACCAGCTGCTTAATTAGCATATAACAGTGGTATCAATCTTCTCATCTAACTCTAAAAGCAAGAAAGCAATTTAAAAAAAAACCCAACTAACTTGGTGAAAACCACAGTGCATTAGCAATGCAGTATTTTTTTAGCGTTAGTGACGAAGTGGCTGTTACTCCCTTTGAAGCAAATCTGTGTCTGTTAATGGAATGGACTGAAGGTACGGCACTGGGAACAGAGCTAGATGGGGAACAGGTGAAGAAGAATGAATTTAGTGACAATATTGTTACTTTCATTTCTATATATATAGATATATATATATATATATATAATGTCCATTTGAAATAGTTAAATACAAAA
>NW_024653283.1:0-332 GCF_008729295.1 Plectropomus leopardus
GAAAGGCCCCTTTAAGTATAAATTACCATAAGGATTTTATGTGTGCAAATTCAAGTCTGCTTTTTTCATGTAAAGTTGATCATTTCTGTGATTAAATTGCTTGGGGCAGATTTGCAAAATAATAGATTTACAGGCATATTTTTTGTACCTGCCAAGGCCACAAGATGGAGCAATCTACCCATTATTGGAGTTCAGGAATTTCGATGAATGTCATTTAGTAGTTAAAACAAAATGTTTAATACATTAAAATAATAACATTGAAGTCAGAATATTTTCAGTGTCTGCTTATTTAATGTCTGTCTGTATCTGGATTTATTAATTTTTATATTATT
>NW_024653284.1:0-294 GCF_008729295.1 Plectropomus leopardus
GCAGACGCTGATTGGGGATCCTTCTCTGCTGCCCGCTCTCCTGCTGGTGACGTCTAGATTTTCTAAAGCCTGAAAACAGCCAAGAGGAGGTGCAAAAGTTCTTAGTTCAGTCCACTTAAATAACAACATGTCCAAAGTTTATGAGATTTTTTGATGCCAAAATTAAAGCCTGAAACAGCTTTAATGACAAGTTGCTCTGTCTGCTGGATGTGTGAAAAAAACAAGTTTGCTAACATCATCCTTTTATGTATAAAATAAATAAAAAATAGATAAAAATACATACATTCTGCCTAA
>NW_024653285.1:0-398 GCF_008729295.1 Plectropomus leopardus
CATGTGATCTTCTTCCTTTTGTCTGCACCTTGACCTGGATTATAAAATGTGTTTAAATCCAAAACTATAACAATAAACTCAGACACAAGACCTGAGTGATTTCTATTTTTCTTGTGAAAATGACTGACTATAAGTTATCTTCATCTGTAATAATCGCTTTTGTAATAAATGGTCTTTTAAAAAAAAAAAAAAAAAAAAAGAAATCCCCTTTTCTCTTTTTTTTCCCCAATCCACATCTTGGGTACATTTTCTGAATATCTAATTGAGACAGACATGAGCTCATTTGCCAAACCAGCTTTTAACTGGCCATAAAGCAAATCAAAATGTTTAGTGTAATTTCCCCAAAACACGGGGGACAGTTGGATGTACTGCCAAACTCAAGGAAACAACATGGAAAA
>NW_024653286.1:0-3368 GCF_008729295.1 Plectropomus leopardus
ATTTCCATCTGACTATCTTTTAATTTAAGAAATGAGACAGACTGATTCATGCATTTCATTTCACTTGTGTATTTCAGGTAAAGATGACATTACAGAAGTTGACTGCATGCGTGGATATGTTTGTTACCAGAGTGATTGGGACATCAGCTCTTCCCTGTCAATATCTAATAATATCTCAGCTGAACCTTGTAAAAGTGACAAGAAGAAAGTCTGCTTTAAACCTGGTTACAACGACATTTGCACGACTTTGACTGCAACCTTCACTTCAGAAAACTGTACTGATCCATTTAGCGTCTCCAGAAACATCACTGTTGGTATGTACAGTCCTTGTGCAGTTTGAATTGAATGTGGTGTGGACCTTATTTCATCATGTTTAATTTATGTGCTGTTTTCTTTATTCAGCAAAGTTTTTAAATCCAAGCGAAATACCTCAGACAGCTCCAACTGGACTTCCTTCAAAAATACAAAGACAATTACCGCCAAAGTGCAGCAATCTCACTATTGATTACACCTGTCGGGGTAAGTGGAAAGACTAGAAGTAAAGAGACTTTGTCTGTTAACAACATTATGAATGAATCGTCATGGAAATTGATGGAGGCAGTGTGCCACATTACATTCTCACACGGCAGTAAAACAAAAATCACACTGAAAATCATTTCAATTTGAAACTGAATCTGAATTATCTTTTGGTGTGAGAGGAAGTCGAAGTATTTCTTTGTGTATTTTGTGAATCAGTTCTGAATATAGTATTTAATTGTTTAATGTGAATGTGTCCACATTTAAATCTAAGTGCTTATTTTGCACTAACATACAAACTGTTGAAGAAATGCTGTCATCCTTGTGTCTCCTCAAAAGCTGAACTCAGTAACACCAAGAATGACACCAAGCTGGAGCCCTTCACAAAATACAACTGTACGGGTCAGATCAAGAAAAACGATGTCCTCATTAATCTCAACACCAGTATCGAGGTCGAGATTGTCTGTGGTATGTTGGTAATCATTGTAGCTCAGTGCATTGATAAGAACAAAACGCCTGTATCCTCAGATAATCATGGAGAAAAGAGCAGCTTCAGATGCTCAGCTCAGTGTTACAGATGTCTGATGTGTTTCAACAGATTTTGAAATAAATATCAACGCGACTCCAACCAACACCTCCATTAATCTGACATGGACCAACAGCAGCAAGAACTGTCCAGGTCTTCCTGAACTTCCACAGTTTTCATATGACTGCAGTTGTTCACACAAATCCACACACAAACACACTGGTAAGTAAATGTAATTACATCAAATCTCTCATTTTACAGATTTTACAGGACTGCACTTTTGAAAGTCTGTGGGGATTTGTTTACTGGTCAGTTTATCTAAAGAGTGAAATGTAAATACATATAAATATACTATACCAACAAAACAGTTGTATATTCCTGTTATTTAGTCTTTGTTGTTATTTGGTCAAACACAACACAGTTAATGAAACTATTTTACAGGTTCAGCTACCAGTACTCCAACAGGAGGAAGCTGTCACATTAAAGGACTGAAACCGTACATCGACTATACTTGTGAAGTCCAACCAAAATACAACAACAAGAACGTTGGCTCACACAATCCAGTTACACAAAAGACTGAACCTGGAAGTAAGTGTCCAAAACTGTATCATTTGGAGAAGGTTATAGTCAACACCTGTAAGAAACAAAAAAATGGACTATTTGTCTTTGACATTTATTTTGCATGTTGTTGAATATCCAGTAAAGATAATTCTGTGACATTAAAAGTAAATATCTTTTTGAAAGACTGTCTTTAGATCACACAGCATTAAAACTGTATATGAGAAAACTCATGGGACACACTTTGACACTTATAAGAAATAAAGTACTTTAATGACTGTTTTAATTTGGAATATCAACACAAGATTTAGTATTATCAATTATTTTTTTCAAATATTATTTAAGCTAATTACAATAGTTAAAATTCTTAGTCAAATGCAGTCCATTAATATCATTATATTATATAATCGAGTGATTTAACTGAGTCTTTTTCCTGTAATTCCCTGTTATTAATACCAATATACACTGTGTGTTTAAGACATGATAATATGCAGCACATTGTAACTCCAAAAGTGAAGTACAGTGCTTATTTTCAGTGTTATTCTCTATGAAATCTAACCACAACGCTGCCAAAAGTCAGTTCTGACCTCCTCATTTATTACAGGTGGTGAAAGTCCAGAGTCATAATAGACTTCAGTGTTAAATTGTAATGTATTAGTACAATGATAATTGTGTTTTTTAAAAAACAAAACATTTATGTTGTTTAGTTGAATTTATATTCCTTTTAAAGATATGTGTTTTTGGGCTTTTTCAATGCCTTTAATTCATAGGACAGATATAGCGTGAAAGGGGGAGAGAGAGAAGGGATGACATGCAGCAAAGGGCTGAAATCGGATTCCAACCTGCGCCGCTGCGGCGAGGACACAGCCTCTGTACATGGGGTGCCTGCTCTACCAACTGAACCACCAGGCGCCCCAAATTTATATTCACTTTAAATGCTGTTTTTAGACGATTAAGTGAAAAAGCAATCTTTAATTCAAGTTGAACAAGTTTTTTAAAAAGTGCTTGGCTTCCTATCATATGCCGTGCCATGATTCATTTCCTGCTCTATGCCTACAGTTACTATTTCGTGATGGCTTTATTCTAAAAACAACTCTGTTTAATGTAAACATATTAGGTCCAATCTACCAACCAATCGCTCTCATAACATCACAGCTGTGTGGGGAAAAATGGAATAAGTAAAAAGTTGAATTTCCTATTGAATTTCTAATTTTAAGTTTTTTTCCTTTGCGTTATAATAAATTGCTTTGTTCACACTAATGATGCTAATCGTGTAAAAACTGCTGTTAGAGCAAACTCAAATATCACCTTAGCCGTGAGTAAACGTATTGTTGTATCTGAAGGAAAGTGTGGTGTCTTTTTTCTTTGTTTTACAGAACCAGATGATGTTACTAATCTGAAAGGGATTATTATAGACAATAATGTCATTAGAGTAACCTGTACTCAAAAAGAGTTTAATGGACCTGACGGGAAAATCCAAGCAAGCCTTTTTTATAATGGTAAACTTCAGGAGAATAAGCATGAACAAGATAGATGCAATTTTGAATTTAAAGACCTGAGCTACTTAACAACATATGAAGTGGAGGTTTGTATAATCCTAATTTTCTTCTTTCACAAAATCATTTCAGATTTATTCTCATATTACTTTGAATGCTGTGATTCCTGATGAAGGGATGTTCTGTGCTTACAGGTGATTGCTTACAACGGACATTTTATCAGCAACCCGAAGAGAATAACTGTTGTCACTTCATGTACGTGCTGTTTGATT
>NW_024653287.1:0-322 GCF_008729295.1 Plectropomus leopardus
TTTATATTTCTATCAACTTTTACTTTTACTCTATGACATTAACTAAAGAAAATACATACTTTTGATTCACTATATTTCCCCTAGGTATTTCAGTTATTTACAACAAAATTGGGAAAGAAGGGAAGGAAGGAGGTGACAGACAAATCAAGGAATGGGAGGGGAGGAAAAACTGGATTTTGCTCTTTGAATCATTTAAATCGTAAAAAAAGACCTAGTTTCTCTTAAAGTTTAATGTATGCTCTTTTTTTAGGTGGTGTCTTTTACAAAGAAATCAGCTTCATTATTCTCTGACTTCTGACTGTTTGCATTTGCTTGTACTTTT
>NW_024653288.1:0-382 GCF_008729295.1 Plectropomus leopardus
AACTCTAAGGTAAGCTGACCAAACATCAATAAGATGCAATAAATAAACGAGATGTTACAAAATATAAGTGTTTTGCAAACGTAAAAAAAAAAAAAAAAAATCAAAGTAAACTTTACGTTAGGTCAACCTAACATCTGTAAGATATAATAAAATATAAAAACCTCTAAAACTGAGGAAACAAAGTGAGAAAAAATGTAAACTGTAATGTAAAATACAAAATCAAATTCAACTCTGAGGTAAAGTGATGTGAATACCAAAAAAATAAAACTGTTCAGTAGGTACTAAAAGGCAAGATATACCAGACTGCTAACGGATTGCATTTCTTGGCATATCTAGTTTTCCTATTATAATACACAGTATAGGAGATAATCTGAAATATGGA
>NW_024653289.1:0-324 GCF_008729295.1 Plectropomus leopardus
ATTTGTCATGTTTCGCAATGGACACTGCATTGCAGACACTGCAGTCCTTTTATTTTATACTTAGAATTCACAACCTTTTTGAATGGCAGAAGTAAATAGAGGACACTCTGTTGCAAATACTTCAAATACAGCTTACAACACAATCTGTATCTTAGTCTCATACATCAATCTCACTGTAATGTAATTTAAAGTTTTTTTAAAGTTAGTGTAAATCTGCATTAGACAACTCCACATGCTGGCAGCTTTTAACTGGCAACATGAGATAACTGCTTCAAAGTGTGACCTTTAGTATTTGGAAATATTTTAATGTCAATAAACTGCAAA
>NW_024653290.1:0-249 GCF_008729295.1 Plectropomus leopardus
ATTTGTCATGTTTCGCAATGGACACTGCATTGCAGACACTGCAGTCCATTTATTTTATACTTAGAATTCACAACCTTTTGGAATGGCAGAAGTAAATAGAGGACACTCTGTTGCAAATACTTCAAATACAGCTTACAACACGATCTGTATTTTAGTCTCATACATCAATCTCACTGTAATGTAATTTAGTTTTTTTAAAAAGTTTTTTAAAGTTAGTGTAAATCTGCATTAGACAACTCCACATGCTGG
>NW_024653291.1:0-401 GCF_008729295.1 Plectropomus leopardus
CTGAAGCTTTCTGTGTTGACTGAAGTGGAGCTGCAGTTTGCCAGGCGCTGCAACTGTAGAGCTGCGTACAGTAGAGCTGTAAAACTTGAAGGTCAGGGGTTTCATGCCTGAAACAGAGGACACATATTCTTTTCTTGACCCCACAATGTTTACAATGTATTGCGTTTTCCTATTTCACATTACCTGTGTGTAGAATTTGTTTTTAAGGTTTTCCAAAGGTTTTTTGAGGTCTTAATGTCAGTATACAACACATGTTGCATGCAGTAAAATGTAGTTGCTGTCCCCTCCATGCTACACATAAAGAAAATGCACAAACAGCTCATCAAATATTTAAAGGCAATAAAATAAATCTAGAAAAGTATCAATAAAGGAAAAAAATCAGAAGTAAAGTTAATATATAT
>NW_024653292.1:0-225 GCF_008729295.1 Plectropomus leopardus
TGTAATATACCACAGCAGATACTTCATTATAACCTGTAATATACCACAGCAGATACTTCATTATAACCTGTAATATACCACAGCAGATACGTTATTTAACTTGATTATAACCTGTAAAATGATGTGTCTCCTGTGTGTCTGCTGTTTCTACCATGTTTCTTTTGTCTCCTTTGTCTGATGTGTCTCCTGTGTCTTTTGTGTCTCCCGTGTGTCTCCTGTGTCTCC
>NW_024653293.1:0-436 GCF_008729295.1 Plectropomus leopardus
TGCAGAAGGATACCTAGAGCGTAATATGTGTATGTCCACTGCAAAGCTGCAACGTGAGACGACTTGAGGACGTGTTGGAGGATCAGCTGCTGCAGAGGTGAGGGAATGCAAACTTTAGAGCCAGTTCAGGGCGTGTGTCCACATAGCGTTTTTCGTGAAAAGCGTTGGCAGGGCGCCCTGAGCACTTAAATCTCCTGCACGTAAACTCCGCATGCTTTTAATGGATAAAAAAGTTACTGAAATGCTCAAATAATATCTCACGATCTGGTCATCTACCATGTCGCTCTGTTTCGGTATATTCGACGTATCGCCCACCCCTAAATTAAATGCAGCTTTTTCTCCGGTTACTCTGGATTGAATACTTTTTCATGCTGAAATATGAAGCGTTTAGACTCCCTGACAGACTAACAGTTGAAGCAGGCGATGGTTTTAATAT
>NW_024653294.1:0-271 GCF_008729295.1 Plectropomus leopardus
TACTGTCAGTAAGAAAAATTACTTCATGTTTTTGTCAAATTTCCCATATTTCCTCCTACATTTTTCTATCAAGTTAATAAAAGGGTAATCTTCATATCAAAACTAAAATGTTTTTTCACAGGTTTAATAGTATATTTTAACACATTTCTGAGATACCAGCATCAGTTGTACAGTAACAATGTTATTTATTACATGTTTTGATTTCTTCGTCTACAACATTTCTCTTGCCACTTGTATCAATTTTACCACTTGTAATATTGACAAGTGTAAA
>NW_024653295.1:0-927 GCF_008729295.1 Plectropomus leopardus
ATGTCAGAGAATAATTTTTAACAGGAAAATTGAGCCGTTTCATCGCTGTCTTTAAGGCCAAATTCCATTTAGAAAAACTGTAATTTAATCGCTGAACACAGGAGCTTTGAAAAGGAGTCAGTTACTTTGTTTGTGTTATTGTGTGACTTTAGCATTTAAAAGGGTTAGTTTGGATTCACCAAAATCACACATTAACACAAAATAACTAACTCACTGAGCAGCGGTGGAGCAGCAGCTTCCATGTTCAGTGAACTTAATTTAGTGTTTTTCTCAATGGAGTCTGGTGTCTTTGACAAGAGCATTATTGTTAAAAAGGGCTGTCTGACGGAAAGGTTAAAGTGGTGAAAATACTCTTTATATAGCACACACTTGAGCTATTATAGATTTTTTAGGTGGCTAAAATAGATATTGTTGCTGCCCACATCAACAACAGTACATGACGTAGCTTCAGTGTCGGTCTTCAGCCTGCTTCTTCAAACTGGAGGTGTGCTGACTGACATCTACTGTATGTAATAAACTGTCTATGGATAAGTGCTCCAATGCAACCACACTAAAAAACATCCTAACTATCCCTTTCAACCCTCAGCCTGTAGGTACTACAGTAACAATATTTAGAACATCTTTATTTTCCTCATTAAAAAATGACAGTATTTTATTTTGACAAAATAAAAGTTTTACACCATAAATTAATGCATTAAAGGCACAATCTGTTGCATTGTAATCTGGTAATAAAGTATGTGATGCTTAAAATTTTCTGAAGGCAATCAGAAATACTTTATTGATTCTCAGAGAGAAATTGTGATTCACACAGTTGCTCTGATGCCAAGCATGGGGAATAACTGACATATAAATAAGAAGTGCTAAAATAAGGATAAAGTAGAATTAAACTAAATATAGATATAAATATAAAAATGTGCATTGGTAAAA
>NW_024653296.1:0-368 GCF_008729295.1 Plectropomus leopardus
GAAAAAAACTGATGGTTGACAAAATAGATGGTGAAAAAAAATAGGGTAGAAATAAATTAAATGGTGAGAAAAAAAATGCCCCGAGAAAGTTATCAGGGAGAATTTTTTTCACTATCAATTTTTTTTTTTAGACCATCAAAATTTTTTCACCCATCAATTTTTATTTTTTCCTAAATCATTTTTTTTTCCCTAAATCGTTTTTTTTTCCTAAATCATTTTTTTTCCTCAGTCATTTTTCCACTAACTTTTCTTGTCAACCATTATTTTTTTACCCCCCCCCCCCCCCGCCCTGTGGAAGAATTATGTTCTTGACAAAACTCAGAACAATAGAGGACATTTATTGTTCTGCTTACTAAATGCATTTTGGT
>NW_024653297.1:0-3340 GCF_008729295.1 Plectropomus leopardus
AAAAGGTGCATGAGAGAGACATGGATCAAGAGAGGAGGGGCCCACAGAGAACGCTTAAAGACCAAGAATTCGTTGCTACACAGGGGCCTGGTTTGTGGGGCCTCGCCTGGGTTCTTAGTAGCATCTGCAGAGTTTTTGCTCAGTGTCATGCTAATTGGGTTCACAGCAGAGCAACCAGAAAATAGGCTGACTGCTGTAGCGCCATGCTGTAAGTTATTTCAGTTTCATATCCTGCATGAAGTTTCCATCTATTTCATGAGGACATTCCAATTTGTGGGACCCATTCATGCACTAAAGCAGGCCATAAAGAGCCTGAGATCTGTCATTTAAATCCACATTCATTGCCTCCCTTCCATATAGAACATATGGCTATCTCCACACTGTGTTTTTATCTTTCAGAGACAGTACAGGACCTTATCCCGCTTTCGTACGCAGGAAAGAATCTATTGCCGAGCAGATGTTAATGCAGACAAGTCCTGATTTTCTCCACTGGCGGTAAGAGCAATTATCTCCTTTTGAGAGGAGCCCCTGAGAGATAATAGCCCTGCCAGGGTCCACTTAATGATAGCACACAGTGTTTACATCAGTATTATTCAACATCAGTTCCTCATGTAGATTTCATATTGTATGTAGGAAACAAATAACCCACAGATAAAACAGACATATCAATTCAGCAGTATACTGTGCAATCACTGCGAAGGACAAGTGACTTTTTTTTAATGAGGCTCCTGTGGTTAAACAGCTCTCCAGCCATGAAGTAATGATGCTGAATTATCTCATGTGCTCATCTCATATCTCTCTGTGCACTACAGGGTGGTTCATGCATCCCTTTATCTTACACAGGAAGACATTAAGAGCAGGATGTCCACTGACTGGAGTCGAGACATTCATCTGTCCAAGTGTCATCCCTGTAGAAAATGAGGCGGGAAAATATACTGCAAACACGATGCTATCTTTACACAGATAACAGTGGGTGAAGGCGGGGAGATAAAGACAGGTGTTATGACGATCATATGTTACAGAGACGTGCCGTATTTTGGTCATGAAAATGCCTGTTTCTTTTTTTTTTAAAGGACTTTATATGGACTTGCAGGCGAGTGTCTCTTTGGTGAAAACCATCAGTGTCACAGAGGGAAACAGGCTTGAACTTTGCAGCTAATGTGAACACTCCTTTGTGCCTTATTAGTCAAAAGGGCAGGGATGTGATCTTTAATTCCTCAACGTCACCACCTCATGCTAGCTGAGGCCCCTGGTGTGGGGATGGAGTGTTGTATTTTTTATGTTTCATGGATCGCTGTGTTCTCAAATGACAGTAAATTGACGCTGACTGCAGTATTTTTTGTTTTGAAATTATGGTTGTGTCATTTTTTGTACAAGATCAAAACAATACCTCGACTTTGTTGCTCCTGTTTTAGTGTACTTAATCTGTTAAAAAAAGACTAAAAGCAAATAAGTAAACCAAATAGTACAAACTGATTATATTCAAATTTCAAAGGGACAGGTAACACTTTATTGCTTGTACCTTAAAAAGAACTACATTTATCAGTTACAGTTGTCACCTTTTATGAAAATAACTGTTGTACTATTTGCTGAAACTGTCACTATATTCAGAAAGAAGCACGACTGATAATACGTAAAAAAAAAATAAAAAAGTTTTCCCTCCACTTCACATTGCTTGGAATGACATTCGCTAGAATCGACCACGGCACACCAAAAACAACCAATCAGAGCCAAGTAGTCTCAAACACAGCTGTCAATCATGTCTATCTCTGCTCCAGGTGTGCTGTTTCACTGTAAAACTAGGTGATCAGTGGATAGAGCAGCACCCCATGTACAGAGGCTGTGTACTGCCGCAGCGGCCGCGGGTTTGAATCCAGTCTTGGCCCTTTGCTGCATGTCTCCCCCTCTCTCTTTCCCCCCTTTCACACTTACACTGTCCTGTCAATTAAAGGCAATAAAAGCCCCCAAAAATAATTTAAAAACAACAACAACTACAATAGGTGGCACTAATCAAATATGAATCAAGAGTTTGTTAATGCATTGTCTATTTTTCAGGAACAAATTTGGTGATGTAAATTAAAACATTTGACATGTTTGAAGCACGAATAAATTCCCACCAACAGGACCAACATTCTCATTTTACACCTAAACTGTACACTAAAATATGCTCCTGAAAACATCTGAGCTGAGGAATAGGCAGTGCAGTAACAGAATCGGGATTCATATTTGATCAGTGGTGCCCGGTTTGACAGTTTGACAGCACTTCACGAGCAGTGGGTCCGCTCCATTTGAGTGTGCCGATGCAGAAAACACAAAACCGTGAGGCTGGGAGAGCTGTTTGAATAAAGCGTAATGAAGTGGCTGCATGGACAGTGATGTTCACAATGTGATCTTATGTACGCCTGATTGGTACAACTGTTCTCTGTGTTATCAGTTTCTCTTGACTAGTTTGCGTTTATATGGGCCATGTGGTCGTGGTGATGTAAACGCCACTCTCACCGCAGTGGATCCGACATATCTGTTGGCTGCGATAACAGTTAAATCCTGTGCAGACTGCCAACTCTTGTTTAGGCCATCATATAAATAACATAATCATTCTTGTGTCAAGAAGTGGAGTTTAAGGGTAAAGGAGGTCACGGCTGCTCGCATTTCCTGAGGTAATTACTGCCCCACTGTCATGACGTAACGACAGGCCTTTCATGCAGTAGACAGTTTGAGTTGTCATATTGGAAGAAAGCACATGTGATACTGAAAACACAGTTTCAGTGACAGTGAGCATAAGTGCAGGATACAAGGATCCTGAGATCAAAGCAGCTAATCAAATTCAGCCATCATTAATTTTATTATTTCCACCTGTACTGATCCTACTGTGACATGTCAAAATGTCCTCTGTGGAAAAGCCTCTTGTTTTTCAGGAAATGATGGTGCCTCTCATGGTACACTTTCATTTCGTTCATTGCAGAAGTGAAAGTGTTTGGAAGGCTCTGGTTACACAACTAAACAGCACTTAACAGCAGGAGCAGTTATGGACTATACTTTTTTTAGATAGAAGGGGGTGGCTTGGGTGTGACTTCAATTTTTATTTTTTTTATTTATTCAAATATTTTTCCTTGAGCCTCCTTGAACGACTGAAAATGCATGATCCTCCCTTCTCCATAAACCACATTTCACAGTTTCTGGCTGATAAATGATGTGATTTTAGAAATTTAAAGAAAACATGCCTACTTGCAGGTTTTGGGGCTCTGAAGGTTTCATATATAGAAATATAAAATACAAACTTTTAAAGTTGAATTTCCCTTCACTAAGCCTCTTAACTAACATGGATTTAACTGAATCTGAG
>NW_024653298.1:0-201 GCF_008729295.1 Plectropomus leopardus
CCTTCTTTCCTTCTTGCTTCATTTCTTTCATCTCACCTTCCTCTTTTATCCTTCTTTCATTCCCTCCTCCTTCTCTCTTTCCTTCCTCCTCTGATACCCCCTCTTTCCTTCATCCCTTTCCTTCTTTATTTCAGCCTTCTTTCCTTTCCTCCCCTCCTCTCTTTTTTCCTTCTTCCCCTAACAACAGGAGAGTTAATTTGA
>NW_024653299.1:0-377 GCF_008729295.1 Plectropomus leopardus
CCCCCCCCCCCCAACACAGAGGGAACACACAGACTCAACAAAGAAGGGCCGGCTGGATGAATGGATATGATTGCAGATTTAAGGTTATGCGGTAATCATTACAGTTCTACTCTTAGCTAACAGTGCAGTGACTTAAAGAAATGAGAACTCCTAAATCTGTATTTCTTTAATTGTTAAGAAACCTTGATTCAACTGCCTCTTTACCTCTGTATTGACCAAAAAAGATTTAAAATCAATGTAAAACAAATCTGAGCTTTCTTGGGCCAAGCTGGAGTATAAAGCCTAAGCTGACCATTAGCATGCTAATGTCAAGGTGTCACATGAGGGTCATCAGCTAGGAGTGTGGGGGCGTGATTTACGACACCCTAACAGTCTCG
>NW_024653300.1:0-446 GCF_008729295.1 Plectropomus leopardus
AACATGTTAGTCAGACTGAAGTCAAATTTCTTGAAGTTGGAAAGTTGGACGAACACAGACTGTTGTACTAATAAATGTTTTTTAACTTTTTAAATTATAAAGTCTCACAAAGCTGTAAAGTTGTCAGGGGCAAACCAAGCTCTCTCTCTCACCTAACACTGAAGCACCATGGCACACGGTGACAGTAAAACCGTAAAATGCACAGTCTCTCCCTTGGAGGCTCTGGGGCACAGAGCTGGGTCCCCACTCCCGAAGCTATTCCGAAGCTTCGGGGCCCAGAAAATGGTATGTGGGACAGCCCTAGTATTGACAGTATTGATACTGCATTAAATAAGTATTTAAACCATTTCAAATATTCAGAATGAATATGTATTTTAAAAATATAAATATATATATTTTGGACAACACTAGATTCAATGTACATCGGGCCATAGTGTAAACACAAA
>NW_024653301.1:0-292 GCF_008729295.1 Plectropomus leopardus
TCTGAGGAACTAAGATAAAGATTTTTCACAATTTTCTGACATTTTACGGAACAAACGGTTAATCTATTAAATAAGAAAATAATTAGCAGACTGATCTATAATGAAAATAATCGTTAGTTGCAGCCCTAACTAAGAGCTAATTTAAGGTTTGTTGTAACTGGTTAACTTTTTGACAGCAGAGGTAAGTACAAGTCTTTAAAAGAATAATTGCACATATCAATCAGTCTTTATTTGTATAGCACTTTTCATACACACTGTAAGAGGAAGTGCTTAATCTAATAAAAACAAAATC
>NW_024653302.1:0-236 GCF_008729295.1 Plectropomus leopardus
ACAAATATTTCAACCTTTAAATTTTTAGAAAATTGGTGTGATTTCTTTCAAAAACATGACAAAAACACAATGATAAGAAATGTTCAACAAAATGCAAGAAATCAGTAGATTAAGACTTATTTTTTTAATTAGGGAAAAATGTCTGATCATAATAACGTATTTATTTTGCTGTTTGCTTCTCCTTCTGTAATTTGGCAGTTTGTATGTTTTAAAAAAAATGTTTTAGGCACTTTTTT
>NW_024653303.1:0-560 GCF_008729295.1 Plectropomus leopardus
AATGCCATACTATAGTATGCTATTTTTGAGTTTTTGAGTGATACACTATAGTATGACTTTTTTTTAGGATTTTTTGAGTTACATACTATAGTATGCTGTTTTAATGATTTTTTAAATGCCATACTGTAGTATGATATCTTTACCACACATGTTGGTAATTAGATGAATTGCAAATTTGTTAATTTGCATAACTACAGTTAAATAATGGCAGCTAATTTTGTGGCTCGCTCTTTTAGCGGTACACTAGAATCTAGTTTTATTATTTTAGTTTGGATTGTACTACATATTATATACTATATTATGCCTATTGCAAAATAAAGTTTGTCTCCACTGGGAACTTGGAGCTGACAGGCAGTGAAGTGGAGGGTATACACAGTCATACAGGGTGCACCCACCAATCAGCCATGTGAATATACACCCACTGTCTCCTTGGTAATGTCTCTTTACGCAAAAGTAGTAAAACAAAAATGCAGAAATACTCTGTCACAAGTAACAGTGCTGCATTTTAATTTGAATTTAAAAGTATTACCGTCAACATATACTTTAAAGCGGCAAAAATA
>NW_024653304.1:0-362 GCF_008729295.1 Plectropomus leopardus
TTTTTTTTGTCTGTTTGTTTAGATCCCCATTAGCAACTGTAACAACAACAGTAGCTGCACTTTTCAACACTTCAACACTTCAATAAAAAAACAAACAAATACAAAACTATATAACATACTGACATTCCATCCATAAGATCAACAATAGTAATATTATTGAAAACCTGCCTATTGCATAGATGACTATCATTTTTAACCTATTATCACCCTGATCTAAAATAATCGATGAATGGGGAAGTAAAGCTGTCTACATCAATAACTCATATCTGGGAGCAAAACAAGGATCATTTATTGCAACTTGATTTCTTGTAAAATAATATTTCTGATTTTGAGATTTAACTAAAATTAAATTTATTAAATTT
>NW_024653305.1:0-446 GCF_008729295.1 Plectropomus leopardus
TTCAATGCTGTTAGCAGACTGGACAGGAAATGTCATCATACACGTGCCGCTCACATTTTTCAAAATAAAACTGTGAAGAAATAAAGTCTGCAGATGCTGAAAACTCTTGTTCTTTCTGTGGGCAGGCTGATCAAACTTTGATCCTTTGAGTTTTTCACTGTTTTATCACCATGAATTTTTGCTCTAATTTACGTTGTCGTGTTTTTATAACTGTAACATCACTTATGATTTTACCCTCAGAGATATAATTGACTATTATGATGATACAAGAAACAAATATTTGAATTATGTTGTTTATATTTTTATTTTAATGAGGAAATTTTGTTTTTAATGAAAAACATTTTTAGTTTCATGCTCCTCTTTATATTTTCTTGATTGATTTTAATTCAACACTTTCTTCTCTCTCACTCATAAATAACAAAAAAGCAACACATTTTTAGATTATT
>NW_024653306.1:0-296 GCF_008729295.1 Plectropomus leopardus
ACGCATACCTGCCAACACACACACACACACACACACACACACACACACAACACAAACACCATAAGCAACTGCGCACAAGACACCACACGCTGGCAGTATCTGCAAGTACACTTAAACTTTTGCAAAATGGCAGCCACAGGCAGCGGTGGAACAAGATTAAATACATTTACTCAAGTAGTGAATTTATTTACAAATTTTAGATACTTGTACTTTACGTGACTGTTTCTATTTTATGCTAGGTCATACTTCTATTTCAGTTTGTTTGAGAGGGAAATATTGTACTTTTCACTCCACTA
>NW_024653307.1:0-286 GCF_008729295.1 Plectropomus leopardus
TGTAACCACAAATAGGCGAAATGCCAAACAAGAGTGAATCAGGGGTTTGCAAACAGTATGTTGTGCATGTTTGCAAACAGTAACAGTAACAAACAGCATAGCATACCTTTATATATGTGCATTTTTTTGAATATATTTATGACAGCATAGAACTGAGCTGTGTTTACACAGTAACATCAGGGCCTGACACTGTAATAGTTCATATGGTCATAGATAAGATTTGGCTGAGGTGTCATAAACACACAGATGTGCCATTAGTAGCTGATAATAACTTGTACAACCCCCC
>NW_024653308.1:0-14152 GCF_008729295.1 Plectropomus leopardus
TTTTTTTTTCTCTTATGGGCGTGTGCTAGGATTTCCTATGTCACTTAAATGCATCACAACTCCCGAGACCAGCTCTTGAGGTAGTGCTAACCTTCTGCTGGAGCCCAGACCTGCAAATTGATTACAACTTTGAGCGACAGTATTATCAACCAATCAGATTTGGATATGTAGTGACAGAATGTCCCGGGGCAACGTATCTCCACGCTAGCCTTTGGCGTTCCCAACAGTTTTGAGCTTGCCTTGGCGGGTTTTGACGTTAGCAAACAAGCTACGTGCTTATTGATGGGGACATACAATGGCCGCTGCATTAACAGCTATGGCCGCTATGAGTGGCTAACAGCTAGCACTGAGCGGAACAAGCTATTTTGCTGGCCATGTTTACAGTTTAACACCACCGAGGAGACGCGGAATAGCTCTGGCTTTAGCAGCCTGAGCAGCTTCACTAAGGCAGCTATCAAACACCAAGCCTCTGAGCTTTATCTCATGGCTGTGGTACATCTGAAGACTTTAGGTGAGTCCAGAGCGGATTTACAGCCGGATGAGCAGCGGAGACGCGAGACAAGCCTGCACGAGGAGAGAGTTTTAAAAAAAGGTGACATTTTTAAAACGGTTTATTGGTTGTGTAGTTTTTTTGGGACAGCAAGAATTAGGTTTCAGGGACATTAGAGAGGGGAAGAGTCGCTGAATCGAGGTAATTACTTTGAATTACTAAGTGAGGCCGTGGGACAGCCAATGGCAGCCAAAGGAAGACCAGACCCTCACGCACTACAGAGAGCTGCACACAGCTGTGGTCGACAGCATCCTTGCACAAATTAAGAATCGTTTTGAAGATCACAAGAGGCTGCTGTCTGTTGCATTGCTTGATTCACAACTGTCTCCACAATTCAAGCAGATATTTACCGAGTCAAAGCTCAGGAGCCTGAATGAGAGCTACGGAGCACAGTTTGACCTTCATAGACACGGAGCTGAACTGAAAGTGATGTATAACATGAGGAACTTTCAGGGGAAGAGCCCAAGTGATCTGACATTTCTGAGGAGCACGGGGCTTGCAGACAGTATGTCACAACTTTATGCCTTCACGTGTTTGATAGTAACGATCCCAGTGTCCACAGCCTCATTTGAGCGGTCTTCTCGGCTCTCAAACGCATCATAACATATACAAGAACTACAACTGGACGAAGAGGACTGTCGGCACTGGCTTTTATTTCTACAGAGAAGGAGATGTTCATTCATCTAAAGCAGGAGGCACAACTGCATGAGGAGGTCATAAAACGTTTCATCAGAAAGGATGGAAGGACGGATTTTCTTTACAACTGATGGGTGAGTGCTACTTTTTTTCTCAGATGAAGTTATTGTGTAGTTGTGGTTTATACACCATTGTGCTTTGTTAAGGTTGTATGCAATACGTATTATTGGGTGTAACTTGACCATTTAATTTTTATTATTGAACTGAAGGCCATGCAGTGATAATATTATGGTGATATTTATTTTATGGAGCCTTTTTTATGCCATGCTGTGTTGGTGTGCAATCTGGTTGCTTGGAGACATGTAGGATGATCTGATGGTGCTGCAATTGCAGCTAGTGGTGTTGCTGTTGTTTAGGATCAGTTTTCGTATTGGTGTTGATCCAGTGGTGCAAATAGCGTGATGATGTGTTTTGGATGTGCTGCTTGGATTACTTCTGGCCCTGACTGAAACCCCAAGGTACGCTACTGGGTTTAGCAATTGTTATTTTGACATAATATTCTCTTTCATGACCTCCATGCAAACAGAAGCTCGTTTAGCATGACGACATGGAGTCTTTTTCCTCCTCATTATACCACTTCCTGTTTCTGTTCCTTGTTTCTCTCTCATACCACGGCCTGCTTATTCTGTCTGTGGCTTTTTTTGTCATCAGGCTTTCCTTTTCCACTTATCTGCAGGCCAAAGCTGAAGTGAAAAGTAAACTTTTCTTTGGAATTATTAGTGCTGTGTGAGTGAGTTTGCTGGTTCTGAGTGTGTAAGAGACTTTGTAGCCGCCCATGTGTATGTGCTTGTGGATGCATAAATGTTTGAGACTGTCTGTTAGAGAAGTGTGCATATGTGCATTTTTCTACTTGTGCATGTATACAAATTATTTATAGTATGTTGATGTGCAATTGGATTAACTTTGCACAAAGGTTTACTGGACATTTGATGCAGTGCCTTGGCACAACACACAGGCCTAAGATAACCTGAGTAATATTAAGCACACTATCATGGTGCATACTGTACTGAGACAAAATGTAATTCGCTTGGCATTGCGTTTCTCTCAAATGCATCTGCTGTTTTAAATTAGTGATATATAAACATCATTTCTAGGACACAGAGCTACAGTGCTATATTTTTAGTTTGTGTGTGCTTGCATGTCTTTGTTCACTTGTGTGTATGCAGGCTGATGGCTGTTGTATCTAAAGCCGCCTTTTCCAAAACAGCTTAAAGGTTCAATTATTATAGCTATGTACTAAGGTGCAACCTCCAAATGCAATTAGAGTAGTCAAAACCGGACAGACCGTTAATTCTGCAGCTTCTCCAATTACATTTCATGCATCAATGACAGTTAAATGATCATATGCAGTAAAATATTGTTAGAATGTCAATAAAATACTAGGCTAATACACTGTACAAAAGTGGTATCCAGGATGTCAATTTATTGATACAAATTGATTTTGAATACTTGAAAGTGTTGCAATACTCATTTACCTCAGTATGATCTCATTGATACTAGTACTAAAGATACTACTTACTTGTTTTCTCTTGTCTCAAGTAGTGAGTTAACACACACGTAATGCCGCCATAACCTGTCTCCTCTCACTCACTCACAAGGCTGTCTTCTCATCTCTTGTTGCATATAGGTGTTGCAGCACCTTTTAGTTTGTTTTTTACTTGCACTTTATTGCATTTTAAATGCGTGACAATGTCAGAGGCTTTTGAGTGTGTGCACTACAGCAAAAAGAATATTGTCTTCATTACTGTGAAAAAAAAAAAAAAAAACAATTGTTAATGTTTGCTAAAGTCCAGAAGTAAATATAGTCCTCACCAAAACAAGAAAAGCTGTAGTCATGTTGGAGCATTGCTATGTTTGTAGTTTAATGAAAAAATGACCCTTAATTTAAAATTTTACCCTTGGTATCAAAAAATGTCATTAAATATTGATATTTTTCAAGAAGCTGTATCACAGTGAGAAACTGCAGTATTGCACCAGCGCTGATGCAAAATATAGAGCACTGGCAGTCAACAGGTGGGGCATGGGACACATGGTCACATAGGATGGACTGTCCTTCCACAATTCACCTTAGCTCAGTCTTTTAAACTGATGCTCTGAACAAGAAAAAAATATATACTGTATATCCACAGTAAAACTGGTAAACTGGCATCCTTAGAATAAGTATGGTTGAAATTTTGCCAATGCATATTTTTCCTCAAAGACAATGTCGTTTTTAGGGAAAATGTTGGAGTGATCAGTTTTTTTTGTTCTTGATATTTTAAAGTAGAATCATAAAGTCTAACCAAGATTCATGATTAACAAAAATGAGATACACACCATTTTTATTTGAATTTTTTTCACAGATGTTCGCTCACTTATTGAGAGAAATCCCTGCTCCCTACAGAACGATTAGTACATTTCCTTTAAGTATTAACTTCAAACCACGGGAAAACGTTTAACCCTTTTCCCTACACAATGACTTGTTTTCTCAGCCTCTCTGTCTGCCAGTCTCTCTCTCTCCATCTTTCAACACACCAGCCAGCTGTAACAGTGGACATCAACTAAAGAGAAAGGGAGCCAAGGGACGTTTGGCTATTTAGAGACATGCACAGCTCAGCAGGAGGGCTGGATACATCCACAGACGGAGGTAAAAAGAGAGACAGAAAGATAGAGAGAGAGGCAGCAAACAGTTTGTTTGAGAGGCGAGACGGCACCATAACCACACACCACCAGGGATTAGGTGGTTAAAGGGAGAAATGACAGGCATTTGATTGGAGCCTTTGAGAAAATGTTTTCTCTCTCTCATTCCAACATCATCAAAATAGACTTGAGACTGGAATGCAACCCCCCAAACACACACACAGACACTCAGACAAGTTAATTTCACCCATGCCCTTTTAATGTCAATCTGCTGTTATGAAGGAAGGGATAAGCAGTGAGAAAGAAAAAAAAAGGAAAGAAAAAAAAGCTATTTAATTCATTTCTTGTATGTAAGCTTGGAGCAATGAGATAGTAAATATCCAATCATGGTGTCACAGAGAGGGATATTGGTTTATGTCATGCTCTTCCTGCGGTCCCTATTTTATTCGAGTGTGAATGTGAGTGTGAGCGTTAGTGTGCATGTCTTTGTGTGTGTGTGTGCGTGCGTGTGTGTGTGTTTATCTGCTTGTTTGTGTGTGCAACTATTTTAAACTGGAAACTCTTTGAGGTACTTAAATCTCTAAAAATATAGATATATCTATATTCACAAAAAAATACTATTGATTAAAAAATGTGCTGAATAACAATGGAGGTATAAGGCTGAGTTCAATTATTTTTGTAAAATGTTGCATCATAAGCGCAAATGACAACCCTGTCCCCTTAGAGTAATGTTTGTATATGATTAAAATGTTTTCATAATTAGATTGTGGTGCTGACGTAGTCACCAACTGTCTCATTTGTGGTCAGAAATGAGATTTCTTTGAGTTAATGAAAACACTACATTTATATGAATTTGCAATAGTCAGGAAATAGTCAGGGTGGACAGACTCCGGTTTGTGGTTTGGTTTAAGCAATGAAAGCACTTTGATTAAGGTTTGCTTTTTTAGTTAAATATTATTAAAAAAAGCAGGATACAGTGCTGTATTGTGGGGGCTATTTGATGAAATGATCTCAGGAGCCTGATTCAGCTGCTCATCCAACAGTCGAATCAACGCAGTTGTAGAAAAATTTGGTTCAGGGATATGTGGGGGTGCTGCCTGCCTGATATTTCATAGAATAGATTGGTTTCTATCAATAAATCATAGCCTATCAACAAGTTTTAAAAAACAAACAAACCATTAAAAAAACACTATTCAACTATCAGTCAATGATAAGCAACATTTAACAAATCAGATTTGACTATGTAAATTCTCAGTCACAACATGTGAGTAGTGTATTGCAAGATTGCCTGTTATGGTGGAAAACAAATGAAATAGGTTGTCATACGCCCAGTATCCGCTCAGTAATTTGTTTCCCTTTAAAATGTATTGTTTCAAATGAGTTGTATTTAAAAGTAATTGACTGCATATGAAGTGATCAAACCAGATAGCTAAAGAAACAATGAAATATAAAAAAATGGATCTAGCTTGATGTTTAAAGATATACGATACATGATAGATCATATAGAAGTAATCCCTCTCAATCATCACAGAAGACACACTAGAAGTATGTGGTGGTGTATTTTTCTGCAGGTACTCTGCCTGTATTTTCTTATTGTTTTCTGTGTTTGGGACAATTATAGGCATGCATCCCCACAGTGTTTAGGTGAGGTCGTGGCTTCAAACAAGACTGAATTTTGGCTTTTACATTCACATTCACTGGCGAACATCTTTGCAAACATTAACCGGCCATCCTGTATAGTGTACCTTTAACAATTACATTTCCAAGTTAACCGGCATTTATCAAGACAGACGTTGTTGATTAGCAATAATAGCAATAATAGAGGGAAACAGGAAGGTTGTTTTATAATGTCTCAACTGTAGGACTGGAAGTCCTTGACTTCCTTAATCAGCACCACGGCATCCTTCCTCTGATTTCCAACAACTTACCATGCGGCGCATATCAGACATGACACATATGCAGTTACATGTGGATGCACACTTGCACATACACTAACATGCGCAGACACAGACATCATATTAACCAGTGAAGGGTCTCATTTCCTTTAACCTTCAGAGGTAATAAAGCACTTGTCCTTCACTGACATACGCCTCCCTAATTGGTAGAACAGAGATAGATAGATCAGAGACAGAGCTGGTGGGGTTGGGCCGGTGGGGTGGGGGGGGGTTACTTAAATGCTGCTGAACTGAGAAGCAGAGGGAGAAGGTTAATGGATGTGAGACAGCTGGTTAACAGGTTTCACAACACACCACTCTAACCAGATAACTCAGTAAATGGAGCGCAGAATTAAAACTGACAAGGTCAAGTTGGAAAGTGTGATCTATATTCGTAGTTTGGTTTTGTTTTTATTCCTGGTAGCCAAGTCGGAATAACCATGTGATATAGTGGCAGGGCCAAGGGTACTAAACGTGCAGACATTTGCAGTATCTAAACTGGATTCGTTGTTGAAGGACATGACTTAACATGAGAGGGACAAGTGAGAGATATAAAGTAAGGTACTCAAAGTATTTAACAGTTACTGACTTGACTTTAAATTTATGAAACATGCCATTCTGTAACAGGCAGGGCTATGACTACCTATTCATATCATCACAGTGCAAAAGTCTACTGAAATAAATGATTTTATATTCAGCTGCAAACAGTAGCAGAGTCATAGCAGCAGAACTTTGCAATTCAAAGTTTTGCTCTGTGTATGTTAAGTGTGTTAAGTTATTTGTAAAGCTGTGTTAGGAAGAAATAGATTTAAAAATATATATATTTAAACATTGAACTTGGACTGGGAGACTAGTTAAATAGAAAACTGTTATGGTGCATCCTTGTCTACAACAGCTGACTCTTTTAGGTGCAGTTTGAACCATTTTTTTGACAGCAAATGCTTGCATATACTGTTTAACAAGATGACTCTCTTTTCTTCTCACAAGGACTATTACAGAATTACAGAGAATTACAGTCAAATCGGACGTGACTTCAACACAAATATTTTACTATCCGCTAATTTTTTTTTTCGAAATAGAATAAGAGAGTTTGAATAGTAGTTCAAGGTAAGCCCAAGCGGGTAGGCCAAGGTAGGCCTCCAAGCGGGCTAACTACGCTAAGCATGCATCAAAAATTTGCAACATTTTTACTGACACTGAATATGAAAACAAAAGCCAGAGACTGTATAATATAATGTTTCTGTGAGCTGTAAATTCACCGCTTTTAAGTAGAAAGTAGATAACATTTTCTTAACATAGATAATTGACTAACAACTTAGCTTACTTATTTTAAAATGGTCACTCAAATGCTTCTTGTCATGTAATGAAAACTTAAGATCACAATATTATTTCCCTGTCCTATAACAGTGGAGAGCGGGTGCACTGTCCTGTAAGCTGGATTTGTCAACCATGGTTGAACCTGCTGTATTTAAAAAAAAATCCCACCAGCCACTTTATAGCTGGATATTTGGGTCAGATGAGTGTCTACTTTACTGATGCGACTGTGAATGAATCTGGGTAATTAAGTCTTTAAGACCTGAAAACAGGAAATGCAGACATCTCCCACTGCCACTTGAGACTGCCACGTCCATTTGTTTAGCCCAAAATACTATGTTCATTTTCATCTCCTTGCAATCATGCATGACATCATATTACTAAATAATAGGTCACATTCTTGGCTCATGCCCATATCCATATTTGGGTCAGGCTTCACTCTTCGGAGTAAGTCAACATGGTCCTCATGTATGTCACAGACAGATTACCAGGGATTTAGCGTGTTTATGCTACAGTGTGCTGGTGGCTAAAAGGTTAGAGAAATGTTAGTGCAGCGTGACTGCAGGATAGCAAGTGGACAAGAGTTTTCTGTGTGTGTGTGTGTGTGGGTGTGTGTGGAGGGGGGGCATGAGAGAGAAAGAAAGAGGAAGAAGCCGTATCATTACAGATTATACAACCATTTCAGCGGTGTAAAATTTCATTTGAAATCCTACTTCTGATTCAATCTTAATAAAACACTCAACTGTCTTGCGACCAATTTAGTGTCCCACTGCTCACATACTCAACTCACTCTGTCTTTTTTCACTTGCTTGTGCTTCCAGAAACACACACACACACACACACAAACACACAAACACACACACGCGCGCTCACTCATGTGCACACATGCACACTCAAAGGGGTCTTATCAGGCTGCTGTGTGTCTGAAGTGTTGTTTTTATATTGCAGCCATATTTCATTTTGGCCTACTTTCTTTAAATTGCCTATGGGGTTTTGTATGGGGAGAGGAACCATCACATTTATATATGAGATTGAAGGAAAAGAAAGAGAGGTGGGAGACTTGTTTATGTTCTTATTCATTTTCCGTGCCTCCTCCTTACTCTCTGCATGCTGCCCCTTTTTCCTATTGTATTTCCTTTTCTCCACTTTCTCCATCCCTATTCCTCTCTTTCACGACAGCTTGTGCTGCTGTGCGAGGTGGACTTAATTGCTGTTGGGGCTCACAGGTGAGGAGGGATATGATGCTTGGAAACAGAGGAACAACGGGGTGGAAAAGAAAGGAAAACACAAGATGGGGTACATTCCCAGGATATTAGTGTATTGTAGAAAAAGGTAAAGTTGAGGACCAAATCAAATTTGAAACAAAAACAAGTGTTGGGATTGAATTTTAAGTTTATCTTTGAAAAAACAAAAAACAGGACAGGATAGACAAATAATGAAGTGGTAGACAATGCCCCTTATTTCTATTTCTTTGTATAAAAATAATAATAAACAAACAAACAAACAAAACAAAAAAATCAGGAAAGGATAGATAACTAATGCAGTGGTAGACAGTGCTCCCCATTTCTATTTCTTTGTCTCCAAAAAAAGGACAGGATAGGATAGATAAATAATGGAGTGGTAGACAATGCCCCCTATTTCTATTTCAACATGTATAGTATTTTTCTTCGCCTCTCTTCATCACATTACTTGAGTTGGGTTGTGCAGAGAGTAAGAAGTTGTTCTCCCCTCAACAATTTATTTGCTTTCCTGCCGTTGCATCACAAATTTCAAAATGTTTAATGTGGCTTTGTGCTGTAACAAATGGTAACTCACTGGAAACATAGATCATGTCCAACACAATGTGCACGTGAGAGGGAGAAAGACGGAAAGACAGATTATATTCATTTTTAGTCATTTTAAAGTTGACACGTTGACTTTTGATTAATTTACTGGGAAATGAAAAAAAGTTTTCACACAAACAATAAGGTGCACACATTGTTACACAGAAGTACACAGTCCGTCCCCAACACCCACACGTGTTCAAACATTCATGAACATAATGCCTCTTGCTGGTGACTTTCAATTTGTTGCAGTAAAAAACTCATTTTGAAATCACTTTGGCCTTTAACACAGTAGATGCTTATTTGCATACAGACTGTATGTTTCTGCATGATATGCTTGAGTCTGTGTTTGTATGTGAGTGTGTATAATGCAGTGTTTCCCATGCATGTCTATTCGAATCATAAAACCAATTTAAAACAACATACATCCCTGGCTCGACCTAGACATCGGAGAGAACAGACAGCAGGTGAATGAAAATCAAAGTACAGTTGTGTGGTGGTGAAATTAAAATGAAGCTGTATTCATTTCCAATCTTATCAATTTCTGATGGAAACCAATGAAGCCACAAATTGTCACATGCTCCTGACATGCCAAGCATAGTTAGTTGTGTGTGTGTGTGTGTGTGTGTGTGTGTGTGTGTGTGTGTGTGTGTGTGTGTGTGTGTGTTTGTGTGTGTGTGTGTGTGTGTGTGTGTGTTTATGCAAGCTAGGCAATTTTTGCACCTATTAGTTGTTAGATTTGTATTAATAAGATTGTGCTTAGCTGCTCAGAAACTCACCAGTGAAAACAAGTGGGACTGCAGCGGCACTAATGACTATGATTAAATAGACATTATATTGCATCATTATTGTAGTTGTTTTGTTTTTGTCATCAGTGATGAATTTAAATAGTTTATCTTCCCCTTTGCACTTTTCGAAAGTCCCAAGACCTTCAACAGCGAAAAATAAATAAATAAATAAATTGAGTAAATTATCAAAATAGGATATAAAAACATATGATGACAATTTTGAATTTCTGACAATTTCAGAAGTTGACTTGAACACAAGTTCTACACACTGTTTATTGAGGTAACAGTGCAAGAGAGGACAATGAGGCCAACATCTCTTTTGTTCCTGTTGACACGGTTGTCATTAGTCTCATTGATTAGTTCCCCAAATGTCAAGAAGGCAGGTCTTATCTAGTGTGAGCCTGTCAGATGATAGGCATCAAAAAAAGGATGAAGACAAAAAATAGTGGCATGCTGCTGATAGCTGCTAACTGTTTTGCAGGGACCATAGTGGATGCTGGATGATCCCAACATATTTTGGTTTAGTTCCTCTCTGTTTTCTACTACTTGTTGACCTTGATGGACTGAGGCAGACACAGAACTCAGTGCATGGTTGGCAAAACAAGAAGAAGACCAGACACCCAACCACAGTTTGAGTGGGAGCAATATTGTTCGAGACTCATACTTGGGCTTGCCAGGGTTCAAGTTGGCTCATCATTAGTATACGTTGTAGTCTGTTGGTGGCTCATTTAGCCATAAGACTTGGACCCAAGAGGAGATCATTTTACCAATACTATATGTGACGCGACACTGCAAATAGTCCTATGCATAACACTGAAGTCAAGTCAGTTTTATTTGAATAGCTTAATATCACAAAATAAATTATCCCTCAGGGAGCTTGTATAGTATCCAATTCCTTCTGCCCTTGGACCTTTGCTTCAGAAAAGGAAAAACTCCCCAGAAACACCCTCTAATTTAAAAAAAAAAATAGAGGAAACTCTTGTGTTGTTCTTTTGCATGTCTAAAATAGCAGGGGTGTGATGCTATGCTTAACTCTGTGTTTCAATAGTCATCGTTTAATAAACTTGTTTCTGCAAGAGTCCACACTGTGCCTGTGTAGAAGTTTTTTGATCATGAAAAAAAATTGACACGAGTACAAGTTTTTCCACATCAGTGCCTCTCCAGAGGAACAACACCTGGTGGCTGTGAAGGAAAAAAGTGAAGGTGACACTGTATCAGAAATAAATCAGAAAAAAAACTAAACCAGCAACGTGTACATGATCATCAGATCACAAACTGTAGAAAATGCTGTTTCTGATGGAATCAGTGATGCCACAGCAGGTATTCACAATCGGCTGACAAGGGCAGAACACCTGCTCTGATGTTACTGACAGGCCAGAGACCAGAGGTAGGACCTGAATATTTCAGTACAAAGAAGGTTGCAATGGAGTAAGTGTTATTTTGCCCTTTGGTCTGGAGTATGTTCAAAAAGAGCTAGTTATGACAATTTGTTATTTTAACAGCAGAAGTTTATATCTGTTGCTATTTCAAACTGGTGTGATTGTTAGCCCCAGGATAACATATGATGTACAGTCTATAGACCCCTCCTAAACACATTTCTGATCATCTTGTATTCAACATCTTTGGCTACATCAATAAAACTGCAAGTTATTAAAGGTAACCTATTACACTCTGATTCCACTGAATAAACAGCATTAGACAGGCAGTGTCACCTAACACAATAGAAGGAATGCTAAATAGAAGATAATGAACAAATTTGCAAATGTTTGATCCAGCACTGTCTGGAATACTATTTTAGGGGCTTCAAAGCTTCAGTAATGGTTACCCCTTAATATTCAAAGCAGGCTTTGACTGGACATGGCAGGACCTAGAGGGTGAAAATAGTAATCAGTCATATTAAGTTATGCTAATCAATCACCCAATTTAAGTAGAACTTAGCGCTGCTGCGTGTGTGAGAGAAGGAGAGTGATAGTGAGAGGAAAGAGAAGGTGAAAGGTGGACTATTGCAAGCAATGTCTCTGTAACTTATTAGTTCCTCAGAAAGGCTCAGGTGGGCCTCATCACTAGATGCAAAGCCAGTGCTTCAACACAGTTGACAGCTGCAGATAAACATATTTCAATTCATCTCACCTACACCATTTCCTTGTGTGACTGCCAATTTAATACTTTCTGCAGAGTTTGATGACTGCGCTAAGAACATTGGTCTCACACGTCTGACACTTGCCATCTCTTGTCAGTTTCCTCCACCAGTTTGTTTGTGAAAATCAAAACAAAAATCAAATCATTTGAATACTTATTTGAATATTGATTAGCATGGTAACAATTTAGACTTCGAAGCATTCAGGTCAGCCTTAGTTTGAGCACTGCAGACCATTGAAAGAAAAGTCCAAATTAATCCACAACAACAAAAGTGGTCTTCCTTCAGATGAATGAATAATTCTTGATTGACATCATACCTTTTCTTCCATTTGCCTGGCTTGTCCTCTTGGTTAATTTCTAATCAATGCAATCCATTTCTTCCAGACATTTGTTTTGAACCCTTCTTATGTTTTAATCTCTACAATGTGGTACTAATCTACTGATGCTAATGACTTATCAGCTTTGCAGTGCTGACGGTAGATAATAATGTTAGAGATGAATGTGTTGTGTGTGCGTCTATGTGCATACTGTATGTGTGTACGTCTTTGTATTCACCTTGTAAAAGGATGTGTGTGCGTGTGTGTGTGTGCACATGTGTGCGCAAAAGGACTGACCTGCTGGCACAGTAGTGGGGCTGGTTAAAGCTGGTCACTCAGCAGGACTCTATTAATTAGACACCAGAGAAGGATCAGGGCTCACCAGTAGCAGCTAAAGGGTCAGTGATATAGTGGTAAGCAATGAGAATAGGGAAGAAAGATGTGAGAAAAAGGACTGAGAAAAGAAAATAAAAGGTAGAGAGAGGGAGAGAAGAGGGAGTGAGGTAAGGAGTGGTTGTGGTCGAGCATGAGATGGTGGGAGATACAGAGATGGAAAGGGTCTCATGATGGAAGTGACAGAGATATTAAGTTAAATGGAGCTGAGGCAGTGAAGGACAGACCGTTTGAAAAATGTCACAGGGAAAGCTGCAAGTTTTGAAAAGTGACAGAAAAGAAGGGGTGCAACCAGTAGAAAGATAAAATACTGAAATGCTGGGTTGCTAATAGAAGGCACTCAGAGAGGGCAATGGAAAGAGACGTAAAAGAAATAATAATAATAGAAATAAGTAAATACATTTTTTAGAAAAGGAGCAAGAAGAAAAAGAGATGAAAGGCGTGGGAAGGTAAAGGAGAAGGGAAAAGGGAGGATGTTGTGTGTTTCGGGGAGCTACTGATTCTCAGGTAGTAACAGTGTGTAGAGAAAAGCCAGTGAAAACAACATAAAAGACATACGTACATGAAAAGAAAGCAGCATCAAAGTATTGGCAAAGTATTGTACCAGAAAGTGCATACCTAAGTATTAAAACAATGTAAGCTGGGGTAAAATAATTTGGAAATTCATTTTTAGGACCTGGCAAGTATACGTGCATAGATGATGGGATATGATACCAGGCTCAGATAGATTTATAAGACTTTTAGAATTTATTATTCATTTTTTTCTTTTATATTATTCAGCTTGTAAAACAACATACTGCATAATGGAGAAATATAATTCTGACCAATGAAAGGCTTGTAAAATATCAAGTAGAGTCCTGAGTCATACATTAAAATATAACTCTATTAAGCAGAGCAGACATTCATTATGAAGTTGAGACAATCTATAAAAGTTAACTAGTAGAAATACTATTCATTTTCTCTCTTTCACTGAATAGCCTCTCAGAAGCACAGTGATCTGTCTTTTGTGGTGAATTTGATAATAGGACTCTTTAGAGAGAAGTATTATACATGCCAGACATTTGACCATTGACTATATCGGACAACATGATGAGTTTTGGTCTGCTTGTTTGAAATCATTTTTTAGAGGGATTGAAAGTAAAACCGAAGTAAACTATGGTGAGAAAAAGATTGTAGTGATTAATGAATTCATAGTAAGATTACCCCTTGGAGGATTTAAGACCTCAATGTTTACAGAGACGGGATGTGAATACCCAAAGGTCCATCCCAACCACTTCCCTAAAAGGTTCTATCAACATCTAGATAAGAATGTTGTAATGAACAATTTTGTAAAACCCTAGATTACAGTCAATGATGTTCTGTTGGTGTGTTTATTACTGTGGTCAGTTAAATATCTTAACAACTATTGGGATTTCCTTCCTGTTTTTCCTGTTGTTTCTCATTTTCCATGAGCACCCTACACAAGTTTTTGACTTAAGTTTGAATATACAGAGCAACCAGTCATCTCTGTCTTTTCCTCAACTATCTGATGGATTGCCATGAGCTTTTGTACTAAAACTCATGATCCTCAGAGGAAGGG
>NW_024653309.1:0-238 GCF_008729295.1 Plectropomus leopardus
ACTTCAACTTTTACAGAGAAATCAAAAGGCAGCTGAGAAAGTTGAGAAGGTTGTGGAGAGCAGAAGACCTCGCTCTGTCTCTAGTGTAAGGTAAGAAAAGTTACCTTTGAAGACGTTAACTTGATAACTAGACAAATAGAAAGAGCTGCATAGTTTGATGCAGTTTAAAGTGGTGTTTTGTGATATTTTGTTCAAATCAGTTATATGAAGGAGTTAAAAAATAGGCTATCAAGAGTAA
>NW_024653310.1:0-474 GCF_008729295.1 Plectropomus leopardus
TGAAAAGAAAATTACATTTTTCTCAGTTAACTGAAATAACCTACATGTTTCACTTTATACTAAATTGCATCTTTGTTTTGATCACAAGTGGAGCAGCTTTAAAGATAAATACGAGAAAAGTGTCTTAATAAAAAAAAAAATAAATGGCCCATTTTTTTTTTATGATTAATATTTTATTGAACGTTTTTCCACTTATAATGTCACCTATGATCATCAAATCAAATGTCTCATATACAAATTCAAATATAACAAAAATAAACAATTTACTAAATAAAATAATTACAAATTATATTAAAAAAATAAAAAAGCAAAAACAAACAGAAGAAAATAAATAAAATAAAATAGGACAGCATACAAAACAAATCCATACTCCTACATGGATATGCATCACAATCAACACTTATCTGCAAGCAGCCGGTTCACTCTCACACACCCAGAAAAAGCAGGACTGTCCAGACAACATGTGGACACTTA
>NW_024653311.1:0-401 GCF_008729295.1 Plectropomus leopardus
AAGTAAGTGGGCGATCAGGAGATGTCATCAATTCCAATGCATGCCAGTTGCCACGGAAACAGAAGTGAAGAGGCTTTTCTCAAGGATCCTGTTAAACATTTAGAGTGTGCAGGGCTCAGAAATAGAGAGAGAGAAGAGAAAGAGAGCAGAGGAGATGGGTGGTGGACAATTGTCCATCTTTTCATTCGTATTTTTTCCTCCGATTACGTGGGTAAATGCGTATGATTGGTTTTAAGTTAAAGCTTCGATTTCTATTAACAAGCAACGCAGTTGGAAAACATGAAATTATCCAGATCACAAACCTCCAGTTTATCTGAAGGCATAATTGTTACAGTACAGTTGAATTTGCTAACTCTGCCAATATCCCCTTGTCTTAATGACCCCTTATACACACACACACA
>NW_024653312.1:0-445 GCF_008729295.1 Plectropomus leopardus
CTCAGCACCATGGACAGCTACACAATTTCATGGCAAGCCAACCAGCAGCTGTGAGACAAACAATAATGTAAGCTTTGTGGTGCATTAGAGGAAATATCAGGGAACACCAAACTTATTAGGATTCATCAATTGGGCACCATGGATGTCTGTACAAAATGTCATTTAGCCCATTCAATTATTGTTGAAATATTCTAGTCTGGAGCGAAGTGAAGGACCAACCAATCATCAGACAGACACATGGCAAAACAGTGGCTTTCAGGGTGCAGGGGTGACATTGTTGCGTTTGCTCTGAAAGGCCCATTAGACTTGTTAACCCATTTTGACTTGATTTCTTTCAAAAACTTTGGGAAAGGTAAAAAAATAGAAAAAATAATAAAATGTACAAGAAAATAACTTAAAAATTAGTGTGAAAAAAATAAACAAACTAAACAGGAAAAGACTTGAA
>NW_024653313.1:0-240 GCF_008729295.1 Plectropomus leopardus
AAATGAGCAAGAAATTTGTAAAAAAAAAAAAAAAAAAAAAAAAAAAAGATGCAAGAAAATGACCTGAAATTTGAAAAAAGAGAGAGAGCAAAAGAAGAAAGTAACTGAACAAAAAGAAAATGACCTGAAAAAAGTTCTTATAATAAGAATGAGTAATATGCATAATATATGATTTGATCTCATTTTAGACATATCATTAATTAATCTAATTTAAAATAATAATACTTATTCTATAATTAT
>NW_024653314.1:0-609 GCF_008729295.1 Plectropomus leopardus
ACAATGAAACTGCTCATTATTACTGATACATTTTAGATTTATGGATCTTTAAACCCATTCGAGCACAGTTTTGATACTTAACACTCATGATTTCTCTCTTTTTGCAGACACGTGGCTCTTCTCAGGGCGTTAGGGCGCTCAGTTGATGCAAAAGTCAGATTAGAAAGCCCAGAGGGATGCTGGGTCACAGTGTGGCCATCAGCAGGAGAAAACCAGCGTGTTATCTCTTTTCTCCAGGCTGTATGACCCAGCATAAACTTAAAACCCTCACACCATTGTTCACACAATGAGAGGTCTGTATCAGGCCGCTGCGGCCAAACACATTCATGTTTCCTAATTAGCCAGTAACAGTTTTATTGGGGGAAATTGTGGAAAGGAAAAGTTTACTTATTAGTTTGTTAATTCATGTTTGGATAAAAAAGAAACATCTCTTTTTTTCTAGATGTTTCCAGTAGGCTGTGGTTGAGGAGACTATTATGCCTGAGGGAAACTTGTAGAAAACCACACACATAAGCACGTTGTAATCCAAAAGTGCCACACAATAAATGGCATCAACTAAGTACATTAACTCAAGAACTGTACTTAAGTATGAATTTAAGGTTCTACTTT
>NW_024653315.1:0-442 GCF_008729295.1 Plectropomus leopardus
TGATTATTGCACCACTTATGTTGCTTATTGTTCAGTATCTGTGTATCTTCACTTGAAGCCCCACGATGTGACATTATCACGATACTTAGGCCATGATACAATATTACTGAGAATGTAAATATTTTGTGATATGCTGAGTATTGTGATAACAAATATAATAATGTACTTCAATTTATGACCTTTTTTCCAACTGCAAGTTGTAGAAAAATGTTGTCAAGATCATTTATTATCTAGTAAGATAAAGTTTTCAATGCACAACATGTATTTAGTGGAATTAAAAAAGCAATAGGCATCAAAAAGTTTCATTTGTATTTGCAGTACATACAGTTTAAAAAAATCTAAAACTATAAAAAAAATCAATACTTTGCGTTTGTGTATCGACACAATATAGTTATGCAAAATATTGCGATGCTATTCTGTCTTGATTTTTTTCGCCCAGAGT
>NW_024653316.1:0-307 GCF_008729295.1 Plectropomus leopardus
CGGAAGGAATCACCTTTTCAATTAGGCTTCAGGAAACTCAATTTTTGCCCCAAAAAAGTCTTCTTTACAAAAAAAACCTTATTTTAATTTTAAGTCTATTTCTTTAATTTGGTTTTATTTATTTTTATTGTTTTAAATGTTGAATACCCCATTTCATATTTGTTTGTTTGCATTTTTTGTTGTTGCTTTCAGTGTAAAAAAAAAAAAAAAGAATCTGGAAAATGAAGGTGATTGTTGTTAAATAGCAAAACCAAATAAACAAAATGTCAAAAAAAGAAGAAGAAAAGAAAAACATGACTGAGACATT
>NW_024653317.1:0-212 GCF_008729295.1 Plectropomus leopardus
GTACTTGTAGTATACATAAGGTGCCAGAGTGCATCAAAAAAAGTGCCAGTGGAGGATCCCCAGCACCCCCTGACAGAGATCCTAGCTAAATCACTAAGGTCCTAAAATCCTAGAAACGTCTTGAAATCGAGAAAATGTCCTAAAACCCCAGAAACATCCTAAATACGAAGAAATACTGTAAGATCTGAGGAATGTCTTAAAATCCTAGAAAC
>NW_024653318.1:0-211 GCF_008729295.1 Plectropomus leopardus
GTACTTGTAGTATACATAAGGTGCCAGAGTGCATCAAAAAAAGTGCCGGTGGAGGATCCACAGCACCCCTGACAGAGATCCTAGCTAAATCACTAACGTCCTAAAATCCTAGAAACGTCTTGAAATCCAGAAAATGTCCTAAAACACCAGAAACATCCTAAAACCGAAGAAATACTGTAAGATCTGAGGAATGTCTTAAAATCCTAGAAAC
>NW_024653319.1:0-6680 GCF_008729295.1 Plectropomus leopardus
TGAAAGTTGCTTCTTAGTAAATGTTTCATTCCTTACAGTCAATGCGCTCCTTTAAATTAAGCAGTATATTTGGCTATTTAAGAATAATAAATCTTCTAAAACATGTATATACAGATACAGAACTAATTTAAACAGGATTAATGTGTAACTCAAAATATTACATGTGCTGTAATCAGAGTGTTCACACCAGATAATTGGTATTTTAATAGAAAAGTATTACTATGTAAAGTATAAGTATATGAGTATGCAGTTCCTTAACTCTCATATTTGTGTGGTTTTCAACAACAACAGAAGTTCTGAATTTCATTGAAGTTTTTGGGTTTTTGTGTCTCATCTCAACACGTTCTCCTCGCAGGTCAAGACATATTATTGCGAGCTATCCTCCTGCGTCTGCTATTGACGCTCTGAGACAGCTGTCGGCACGTCAACAAACGCACACGGTTAGTTTTGGAGAAAAACATCATTGTTCAGCTCAAAATTTGTACGAGAAGCGAAAACCGGCACATCCAGCTGAGTTATGTACTGATGCTGCCCGTCCGGTTATCAGACTGCCATGCAAAGTGCCGTCTGGCCGTCTGATCGATTGTTGGCGTATCATAACACCGCGAAAGGTTCCATCTGGCTGCGTTACAAGCTGACCCCGCCGCGGCATCGTGCACCGCATGAAACATGGCTTTTTGCATCTGTATCTGATGCTTAAATCACTGACAAAGCGGCAGTATTTGATAACTTCGTATTAAGTACAGGTTGGCCTTCCTATCTGGCCACTGCTTTAGGAATTTTCGGAAGGTGCCACTAGATTAAATACATAAACACTCACGTTAACTTCCCTTTATAGGCACATATAATCATGCTTTAAGATGTTTTTTTGGAAGATGTCCGCATGTTTTCTGCAGTTATTCCATATTTGCACTGAGGCTGGACGTCATCCAGACTGAAGCTGCAGTGAGCAGGAACGTTATTTGGACCTTTGACCTTTAATGCAGTTTACTGACCAGGTTAACAGGAGAAATATTAACAGTCCAGTGTGTAGGATTTAGGAGGATATATTGGCAGACGTGGATTGTAATATATTCAGTATATAATCAGCTGATAATAAGAATCTTGGATTTTTGGTTTCCTCAGAATGAGCCGTTTATATCTACACAGGGAGCGGGTTAATGCAGATCACCGTGCTGCACAATCATGTTTCGAAAGTAGCCCAGAGCGAACAAACCAAACGCAGCCTCAATATATGGCCATTAGCATTTTTGTGTTTTAGCATTTTTGCATCAGCCACTGTAGTCAGAAAGCCATCTGCTATGAGCAGCGTACTGATTTGTGACCCAAAACAGTTTTATTCTGTCTCTTTACTGGTTCTAATCACCTGGTCTGTTTGTTTTGGAGAGGAAGAGACTACATGGATAATTCTGCTCTCTCTGAAAACCTCCTGAACATCTGGATCTTACGTTAACACAGAAAAGTTCTAAGCACAGTGCTGCAGAAACACAGATCTAAAAATAAATGCAAAGCACTAAGGGGAAGGAAGCCGTTCACAGCAGCTATGATTTGAAGATAAAAAAAAGCCAATGACTGCTGTTTACACTGAGCATAGAAATATCACACTGAGTTCACAGAAAAGTGAAGGAAGCAAAAGGTTAAGTTAAGATGTAGGTGAATATGAGAGTAACTGAGAAATGATCTTACTGTGAGGACAAATATCCTCCCAAAATACTGCAGCTGTGGACTCATGTCTGCAACATGAGGGTCGGCTTCAGAACAGATTCAACAAGGCGATAGAGCGATGAAGGGATGATGTGTTTTTGCAGGCCAAACAGGAAGTTGGCAATCGCATTCGATTATCGCCAGAAAGTTTACGAGACTTAAACATTTTGTTCAGCATGATAGTCTTCACAGATGAACACCACAAAAAAGCTGTTGTTAGGCAACATGAACTACAATGCGGTCGCACGACTTACATGTCACAAGTACAAACACTGTACAAACACGTTAAAACACAATCGAAAAATTGTGGGTTTAATGAGTTTCTGTGTCCGCTGTGATGACGTCTAACGTCTACGATAAACACTTTAGTCCCATTTAGCCATTTAGCAACTGCATTTTTAAGAAGCCTAAAATCTTAAAAGTTCAAAAATCGTGTTTAAGCAGACGTGTTTTATGTTGCAGGAAAAAAAACATCTAAATATTTTTAGCTTGTGTTAACCACAGACCTTATTTAAGGCATTTTACGTTTTAGGACTTATTACTTCACTGCTCTACATGTTTTCATAGGAGGACGAAACGGCGATGAAAAAAACCCTCAGTATTCTCATATTTGCCTCAACAATGGTCTTTTGTTTTAACTCACAAATTGAAGGCAACAATTGAATTTGACTATTTCATTTGGACCACATGAATTGTTTATTTCGATGTGGCCTCCTGTCATTTTGCAAAAGTTGAGCAAGTTGAGTATCCATGAAAAAACAACCTTAATATTCTCAGATTTCAGCATGTAAAAAGGTTTACGACACAGCTACATCATGCAAATGACAAAAGTAAAAGATGCCGGCCAACACAAAACAAGATCTACCTAATATCCATAACAATTTACACAGAAATGAACAAAAGCTGTGCTCAAAAAACTGATTTGACCTCTGAGGAGTGAAAACTAATATTTGTAGTGTTTCTAGGAAGTTTGCCTTTCACACAACTCTGGTCCACTTATCTCCACATCAGTCTTTTTCCGCAAAGTCATGTGTTTCCTCAAATTCCGCCGTTTTTAATAAACTCAGGAGTATTTCTGTTTTGTGTCAGAATCTGCAGGGACACATATGAATCAGGAGTTTAGAGTTCCCTCTGCCAGGAAATTCTGAGCATCAAACAAAATTTCTGCATCCTGGTTTTGATGCACCAAATTGTGCCTTTTCTGCATCAATCTAAGGTATAAAAATCTTTATTTTCTGGATGTGGACAAATGCATGTTTTAAATATTAACACAGACATGTCATATCTGCATCTATGAATGTAACAGTAGATATTCGGTACCTGATGCAGAAAGAAGGAGGACAACGAATCCAGTCGCTGCTGCAGTTAAACTCATCGCTGCTCCTCTCATCTCTCTGTGTGACACAAGAAAACACATCAGCAGATAAAATCATGTAAACTGTCTGTAAACAGTGTCAGTTACATCAATAAACTTTCTACATTTATACTCACAATGAAGGCATCGTCTCTAATGATGCTTCTCCTCTGGTGTCAGTAAGCAGAAACATTGGGCTGTAACGTCTACATTTCCTTCCTCTTTATATTACTGATATGCATGATGAGACAAATTCTGTGGTCAAAAGGCTAGAGAGGCGTTCACCATGTTTTTGAGTGAAATGCCAGAAAATACTTACAACACAATAAAGTTAGGTTGTTTTAAACTAAAAACTGAACTCTTTGAAACCTGAGCAGACTGGCTTGATTTCTTTCAAAAACATGGAAAGAAGGCCATGAGGAAATGAACAAGAAATAGCCCAAAAATCAGCAAAAATTATTTGAAATGTTGCAAGAAAATTACCAGAAATTAGCAACAAAAAAGGACAGAAAAGTAACAGAACAAAACCAAAAAATGACCTTAAAAAGTGCTAAAATAAAGTAAAAATGTAAATAATAATTTATTTTTTCCTGTAATTCAATTTTTAATGCTTAATCATAACAATTATAAATATAGTTTTCCTGATATTTTCTTTAAAGTCTTTCCTTTTTTGTTTTTTAACAAAGTCTTGGGTCATACTTTTGTCACATTTTAATAATTTCTTGCAATTTGCTGGACATTTCTTGCCAGGTTGCTGATTTCCTTTTTTTCCAGTTTCTTTAAGGAAATCTGCTGTACAATCTGCTGAATGCTGTGCAAGAAAAGTGATTTAAATTCAGGTTTTGAAGGGTTCAGCAAGATGGTGTTAACCACATCTTGCTGCCAACACCAGAAAAAAAATTCAAAGAGAAAAGAGAAAATCAGACAAATATTTCATTTCTATGTATCACAGGATGTCACGCAGTCTGCAAGTGTAGAGACGGAAGAGGAATGAGTTCAACCTGTGAATAATGAGGCAGTTTTACTGAACAAGATGAAAAGAAAAGTATTGCTTGTACGATAAGATATAAGATGAAGAAGGACGTATATATATTTCGATTTTTTTTACTTGGTTTCTGCTCTGATCACTCTGTGGCCCGGTTGCTTCTGCTTTCTCAGAAATGCAGAACACAGAGACTTGAGAAATATTTATAAACATGCATACAATCAAGAAGACTGATAGGATCTCGATACGCGAGGGTGATGTATTGATGTTAAAAAAAAAAGTTTTTTTTTAAGCATTTTAATTTGATAAACCGTCTGCAGGCAAGTCCTACATTTGCAATTGGGGAAAAAAACAAAAAGAAATGAGTTTCCTTATATTTAAGTAAACATCCAAATAAAATAAAACAATATTACCTGCATTGCCAGATACCACTGGAGGAAAAAGAGAAAACAAAAGTCTTGTAATTTGGGTGAAGTGGCCCTTTAAAGCAGACAGCGCGTGAGAGCATGACCGCGTCACACTGAAACTTCGCCACTAGAGGGCAGTGAAACATTACAGACACTGAATCAGCACGCTGAGACAACATTTTACCACCCATCACTGATCGTTTTAGTTCTCTGCTGTCACTTTTTAACCCTTTAACAGTCACATTAAGAAATGCCATTGCAAAAAATATATATATACTATTATAGACCTTAGAATATGTAAATAAAATGCATCAAATTATTCAGAAAAACACATTTCCTGGATATAATGCATTGTAAAAATCAATGTGCATATGCAAAAGTCAACTCATACAATAAACAAAAATAATACAAACAAAAATTAATATTGTTAAAAAAAAAGCATGAAATATATGGTACAAAAACAAATTGTCATTGTTATATAATACAAATCTGAAAATAAAAGATATTTCATAAAATATACAAATAAAAAAAACAAAATTAATGTAAAAAATAAGCAAATAAAAAATGCAAATAATATTGTATCTAGTTACAAATCGGTGGTAGAAAAAAGATCAATTCAATATAATAAGAAAAAAAAGAAAAAAATACTTAAATGCATCGTATAAAAACAACTGTATAAAGTGAAACTGGGTTTTTGCAGATTTTTTTGTAAAGCAATTTCATCATAAAAAAATGTCAACTGTGTGGTTACGATGCCTGTTAAAGGGTAAACTTTCTGCATTTTAAGTATTTTTACCCTGAACATTAACCCTTTAATATTACACACACTCGTATCAATGCGCACAAAATGTGCTTTTCAAAATAAAGTTAAAAAAATAAAAATACATTCATAATATTTTCTTTCATTGAGTTAAAAACTAACATGAGTCCACAAAATGTGCTTTTCAAAATCAGGATATAAAAAACATTAAACATTCATATTATTTTCTACTTTCATTTAGTTAATGTTTTGACTAACATCAGTCCTAATCATAAATTTCATATATTCATTAGTTTTCAGAATTTTAACCCTTTAAATGCCAAGTTTTGTCATAATGCCACTTTATTTTTAGATGAAAAAAACACACACAAGAAAATGAATTATTTTCTCTATACTACAAGTGGATTTTTTTCTTTTGATTATCACAGCCTGAGATATGTCAATGTAGAATTTCAAAATAACATTTTGCATAAAAACTTTAATCTTTAATATCTGAGATATGAGTAATTGTACAGGAAAATATGACCTTGCATAAGCAGTAAGAGTAAGAGTCACTCAACACCTGAACATCAGCTGACCTAAACAAAAAAATCCCGTCTGACACCTCGACATGATTCACATCAAGCTGCCAACACCACGATCTTAGAAATCAGGGATTCTCAACTTGCTTTGCTTCAGCGCCACTTTGGCAAAAAGACTGGAGGCCAGGGGCCAGTCGCAGCAGCACCACACGTTTCTAATATTTAAGGATGTTTCAGGGATTTTAGGATGTTTCTACGATTTTAGGACCTTTCCTTGGACTTTTGTGCATAAGGACGTTTCTAGGATTGAGGGACATTTCTCATATTTAATGACATTTCTAAGATGTTAGGACGTTTCTAGGATTTTAGGAAGATTCTAGGATTTAAGGACATTTCTAGGATTTTAGGACATTAGGGGCTGAGCTAGAACCTCTATTGGGGGTTTCGGGGATGCTTTACTTGCACCTTTAAAAAACAAAATAAACCCCCCAAAAAAGCTCTGTTTTGATGCTATTTATACACACTGACATCTTATGTATGCTAAAAGTACAAAATCGATTCCCATTGTTACTTACTGAGATTTTAGCATGTTTTGATTCATAATTTTAGGACGTTTCTACGATTTGAGCAAATGTTTTAGAATTTCAGGACATTAAGGGTTCAGCCAAGACCTCTGCGAGGCGGTGCGGGGGATCCTTAACTTGCGCTTTTTGCGATAAATAAGCTCTATTTGATGTTGTTTTATGCACTCTGGCACCTTTTGGATACTAAAAGTGCAAAAAAAAAAATTCCCAGTGCAAATAACTATTTTTATTGTGATGGCCACCCGGCACCCAACTGGGGGCCAGATTTGGCCTGCAGGCCATACGTTGAGTATCACTGCTCTAAACGTTGTGCTGCTGACCCCTATACCTGCTGCTGCTACTGAAAACTGACAATAATAACTTTT
>NW_024653320.1:0-445 GCF_008729295.1 Plectropomus leopardus
GTCAGTGATAGCTGGACTGAGGCATTCTGTGTTCGGGTTAGACCTCCATCCCATACTTTTGAACGCAATATCTCAAAGAAATCTTTTGGGAATTTCCTCAAATTTGGCACAAACATCCACTTTGAGTCAAGGATGAACTGATAACATTTTGGTGCTCATAGTTTGAAGGTCAAGGTCACTTTGATGTCATCTGCCTCATTCTTGTGAATGCAATATTTTAAAAATGCCTTGAGGGATTTTTTTCAAATTTGGCACAAACATCCACTCATTGAACTGATTAGAGTTTGGTGATCAATGTGACCTCATGGAACATGTTTTTTTTTTGGCCATATCAACAATTCATACGCTAATTATGATAAAATTTTAGGATAACTTTTAGAATTTGTCAGAACATGACAAACACTTGCCAAACAGAACATTTCATTATAATTAAAATAATGTCAAT
>NW_024653321.1:0-265 GCF_008729295.1 Plectropomus leopardus
AATTGAATTCTCAACATATGTGCTGCATATGAAACACAGAAATGTAAAATATCGATGGTCAGCAGAAACGTGCAATGTCAGATAGGGATGACTGAAATATTTTTTAATGCTTCAAGTGTAAAATTTAGGTTTGAATTGCGAATGGCTTCTCTGCAGGTGATGATTGAGAAAGGTGAGAATTGAGTTTAACCAGCTGGTGGAAATCATTTGTCTGTGCATCTATTAGTTAAGTAGTGATTTTTTTGTAGTAGTTCTTGTCAGCCAG
>NW_024653322.1:0-220 GCF_008729295.1 Plectropomus leopardus
CTTTTTTAAACAGACTCAGCTGACCAAACAGAAGAGGGGTTAAAGTTGCTTCGGTAAACGGTAACATTTACTATCGACAGATGTTTAAGAATGTATTATTAGTCTAATAATTATTAAAACACAACTTGCCATAGATTTTTTTCTCATTTTTTAACTGCACGTGCCTCTCAGCTGAGTGGATCATTGCTGTTGCAGAATGATCACCTGACCTGTCACAGTG
>NW_024653323.1:0-492 GCF_008729295.1 Plectropomus leopardus
CAAGTACATCATGTAAATATGAATATTCTCACCCCCTTCTGATTGCCTCAAGGAAGCTGGCATTTCCAGGGTCGTTGTAGTTTCTGAGCTCACCATTATCCAGACTGAACCCGGTCTTCCACAGCTTCAGCACCACGTGTACCTAACACACACAAACCAAACACACACACATAAACTCTAGTGAAGGCGCTCATTCTTCAGTATGAGTGTTTTTCCTACAATTAGCACTGGGACACATCAGGTCTGCACACACACTGGTTCCAGGAGATAGCCACAGCCTGGCACTTGTTAGCAAGTTACCAGCTTTATGTAGCCTACAGCTTCATATTTTGGGAGGTTAATGAAGCATAAACTGCTTTGCTTCCACTTAATGCCAGCACATCCAGTTAGTGTGTCCTGCTCTGCAGTGGCCTGAAAGATGCACGGGGTTGCAACGAGACAACTTAAGAACTTAACCCTTACGGTAAATATATATTTTCAATATACTAAATG
>NW_024653324.1:0-432 GCF_008729295.1 Plectropomus leopardus
AAGAGACAAATCAATGTCAAAAACACACAACTTAAGTTATGATATTTCATTTTTTAGGACAAAGCAGGCAGAGGCAAACTGAGCACCCCACTGAGGAGGAGGTGAGTCTTCAGGAGCTCAGGAGGAGAAGATTGAAGAGGTTTAATGAAATGTTGTAATTTGGTTAAACACAGCGTACATATGACTAGCTGTTGATAACTGCTACTGCTGAAGACAATCGGCATTTGCATATCCTGCCCGTTTTATCCTCCGCCCCTAACATCCGAGAATGTGAAAAAGCAATGAGTTTAATATACAAAAAGTAGGAATTAACCCTTTGAAACTTGTGTAGATTAGTTGGATTTCCTTCAAAGACATGGTGAGAAGGCAATGAGCAACTTAACAACATACGACCCAAGAATTAGCAAGAATTTAGAAAAAAGTCGTTAGAAG
>NW_024653325.1:0-243 GCF_008729295.1 Plectropomus leopardus
GGTTTTCCATGACTGTGGGAAACCATGTTTATGTTTAACAAGCTAACTGAGAAAACATTTATTTTCCCAAAATACAAGCAGGAAATATTTACAGGAACATTTCTATCAGTGTGCTGAGAAGCTTCAACATCCCACAATCCTTTTAGAATCTCTGCTAAAATTAAAATATAATAAAAACAGATCAAAAGATTAACAGTATGAAACAAAAGCCAACATATTCCTAATTCATTAAGAAAACACTCA
>NW_024653326.1:0-386 GCF_008729295.1 Plectropomus leopardus
ATATCAAAAATTAAATCTGCCACCACAACTTTGGTGGCAGATTTAATTTTTGATATTATTGCAGCCCTGATAAAAGCTATTTTAGGGTCTGCGAAAAATCCGACACTTGTATCGGAAAAGAGTGTGAGGTCTGGCCTAGGTGACATGCTCTCAAAGGGTTTTGCCGAGGGACTTGGCGTGGGGGGCCAAGTTCAATCAGACAGCGGTGAGTCCTTAACAGCCTTGATAGGCAAACAGGTGGCGGAGAGTGTTAAATCTGCCCTCTCCTCTACTGGACCCACCGCTGAGGCTGCAGTGAATCAGCCCATCCCTCCTCCCCGCAGGCTTAATCTGATGATTGAGCATGCTTGCAAAATGCTTAAGGCTTTTGCAGGCAAAACCAAAAA
>NW_024653327.1:0-234 GCF_008729295.1 Plectropomus leopardus
AAATTAGGAGACAAACTTCACCGTCTTGTGAGGCATTTGCTGCTCATTGCCTTTTTCCCATGTTTTAAAAGAAACCAAATGAACACCAGAAAACAATGTCAACCTAGGTTTCAAAGGGTTAAAAACTAATATTAAGCCTTTGGTTCCTCTTTAAAAAACGAACACTTTTCCTCCTTTCACGGAAAAAAAATGCATGTCCATCAATAAACTGCCATAAAAATATGATGGACTAAC
>NW_024653328.1:0-376 GCF_008729295.1 Plectropomus leopardus
AATTCAATGACTTTTCCAGGTTTTCCATGACTGTGGGAAACCATGTTAATGTTAACAAACTAACAGAGAAAACATTTATTTTCCCAAAATACGAGCAGGAAATATTTACAGGAACATTTCTATCAGTGTGCTGAGAAGCTTCAACATCCCACAATCCTTTTAGAATCTCTGCTAAAATTAAAATATAATAAAAACAGATCAAAAGATTAACATTATGAAACAAAAGCCAACATATTCCTAATTCATTAAGAAAACACTCAAAGACATAAATTATAAGCTTTGGCCTGTTTGAGATCAAACTAAATCTTTTCAAACGTTTTAAAGAAATGTACAAACAACCTATTTACACAACTGGAAAAAAAAGTTTGCACTGGTG
>NW_024653329.1:0-676 GCF_008729295.1 Plectropomus leopardus
TCTCAAAATCTCTTAAAGAAAAAAACTTTTTTTCTTTAACATGACCCTAATTCTTTGTCAGTTTTGGTAACAAAGTATCAATTTTTTTAAATTCATCATGTTTGTAAAATGATAAATCAAAACCTAACTACAGCTTTTAAATAAATGTAAAATGTGCAAAAGGTAAAATATTTCTCTCCAGTGTACTGAAATATAAAGTAGCATAAAATGGAAGTACCCAAGTGAAGTGTTTTTATGTCCACAGGCTTCTTCAACTTTTTTCTTTTTATGAAAGACTCAGATATTTGTAATCACAGGTGTTAATGTTTGCAGCACTGATTCAACCAGGAGAGTTTACATGTCCATCCAGGACTCCTAAAGTTTTACTGACTGACTGATTTAGATATAATGAGGATATGTTTTGTCAGTGTTTTGAGTATTGTCATCTTTATTTTCTTTGATATTAATTAATCATTTGGTTTTCCTTTTTTATTTTTATATTTTTTAATCTTTTTAGTTTTCCTGTTTTCTTGTTCTCGTTCCTTTTTGTCTTGGATTTTAAACGATTTATTTGTTTTATTTTATGATGTAATTTTTACTTGTGTGGCTAATGGGAATCCAAAATAAATAAATTAAAAAAATAAATAAATAAATTCCTAAAACTTCCTAAGTTGCTGAAATCTTCTATTGAAAAAAC
>NW_024653330.1:0-4902 GCF_008729295.1 Plectropomus leopardus
CATTTTTTCAACATGCCATATTTTGTTGTTTTCTGCTTTTTTTGCAACATTCTTTGCCATGGCGTGTCTCGGTACACAATTTTATGCAGATTAGAGTTGTTTTTAGCTGTTTTTGAGACACGTCATTTTTTGACGTTTTTCGCCTTACTATAGCCTTGCTTTTATTTGGGTCATTTTTTCAACATGCCATATTTTGTTGTTTTCTGCTTTTTTTGCAAACTTCTATGCCATGGTGTGTTTTGGTACGCTATTTCATGCAGTTTAAAGTAGTTTTTAGCTGTTTTTGAGACATGTCATTTTTTGACTTTTTTCGCCTTACTATAGCCTTGCTTTTTTTGGCTCATTTTTTCGACATGCCATATTTTGTTGTTTTTTGCCGTTTTTGCAAAATTGTTTGCCATGGCGTGTTTCGGTACGCTATTTCATGCAGTTTAAAGTTGTTTTTAGCTGTTTTTGAGACACGTCATTTTTTGACATTTTTCGCCTTACTATAGCCTTGCTTTTTATTTGGGTCATTTTTTTTTCGACACGCCATTTTTTGTTTTTTTTCACTGCTTTTTTTTGCAAACTTCTATGCCATGGCGTGTCTCGGTACGCTATTTCATGCAGTTTTAAAGTGTTTTTTAGCTGTTTTTGAGACATGTCATTTTTTGACATTTTTTTTCGCCTTACTATAGCCTTGCTTTTTTTGGGTCATTTTTTCAACATGCCATATTTTTTTTTTTTCTGCTTTTTTGCAAACTTCTATGCCATGGCGTGTTTCGGTACGCTATTTTATGCAGTTTAAAGTTGTTTTTAGCTGTTTTTGAGACATGTCATTTTTTGACATTTTTCGCCTTACTATAGCCTTGCTTTTTTTGGGTCATTTTTTCGACATGCCATATTTTTGTTTTTTTTCACTTTTTTTGCAAACTTCTATGCCATGGCGTGTCTCGGTACGCTATTTCATGCAGTTTAAAGTTGTTTTTAGCTGTTTTTGAGACATGTCATTTTTTTGACTTTTTTCGCCTTACTATAGCCTTGCTTTTTTTGGGTCATTTTTTCGACATGCCATTTTTTTTTTTTTGCTGCTTTTTTGCAAACTTCTATGCCATGGCGTGTTCGGTACGCAATTTCATGCAGTTTAAAGTTGTTTTTAGCTGTTTTTGAGACATGTCATTTTTTGACTTTTTTCGCCTTACTATAGCCTTGCTTTTTTTGGGTCATTTTTTCGACATGCCATATTTTGTTTTTTTTGCTTTTTTTGCAAACATTCTATGCCATGGCGTGTTTCGGTACGCAATTTTATGCAGTTTTAGAGTTGTTTTTAGCTGTTTTTGAGACATGTCATTTTTTGACTTTTTTCGCCTTACTATAGCCTTGCTTTTTTTGGGTCATTTTTTCGACATGCCATATTTTGTTTTTTTTTTTTTTTTTTTAAAACATTCTTATGCCATGGCGTGTCTCGGTACGCTATTTCATGCAGTTTAAAGTTGTTTTTAGCTGTTTTTTGAGACATGTCATTTTTTGACTTTTTTCGCCTTACTATAGCCTTGCTTTTTTTGGGTCATTTTTTCGACATGCCATATTTTGTTTTTTTTCACCGCTTTTTTTGCAAACTTCTATGCCATGGCGTGTTTCGGTACGCTATTTCATGCAGTTTAAAGTGTTTTTAGCTGTTTTTGAGACATGTCATTTTTTGACTTTTTTCGCCTTACTATAGCCTTGCTTTTTTTGGGTCATTTTTTCGACATGCCATATTTTTTTTTTTTTCCCTGCTTTTTTTGCAAACTTCTATGCCATGGCGTGTGTTTCGGTACGCTATTTTCATGCAGTTTAAAGTTGTTTTTAGCTGTTTTTGAGACATGTCATTTTTTGACTTTTTTTTCGCCTTACTATAGCCTTGCTTTTTTTGGGTCATTTTTTCGACATGCCATATTTTGTTGTTTTTCACTTTTTTTGCAAACATTCTATGCCATGGCGTGTCTCGGTACGCTATTTCATGCAGTTTAAAGTTGTTTTTAGCTGTTTTTTGAGACATGTCATTTTTTGACATTTTTTTCGCCTTACTATAGCCTTGCTTTTTTTGGGTCATTTTTTCAACATGCCATATTTTTGTTTTTTCTGCTTTTTTTGCAAACTTCTATGCCATGGCGTGTTTCGGTACGCTATTTCATGCAGTTTAAAGTAGTTTTTAGCTGTTTTTGAGACATGTCATTTTTTGACATTTTTTCGCCTTACTATAGCCTTGCTTTTTTTGGGTCATTTTTTCGACATGCCATTTTTTGTTTTTTTTCACTGTTTTTTGCAAACTTCTATGCCATGGCGTGTCTCGGTACGCTATTTCATGCAGTTTAAAGTTGTTTTTAGCTGTTTTTGAGACATGTCATTTTTTGACTTTTTTCGCCTTACTATAGCCTTGCTTTTTTTGGGTCATTTTTTCAACATGCCATATTTTGTTTTTTTTCTGCTTTTTTGCAAACTTCTATGCCATGGCGTGTTTCGGTACGCTATTTTATGCAGTTTAAAGTGTTTTTAGCTGTTTTTGAGACATGTCATTTTTTGACATTTTTCGCCTTACTATAGCCTTGCTTTTTTTGGGTCATTTTTTCGACATGCCATATTTTGTTTTTTTTCACTTTTTTTGCAAATTCTATGCCATGGCGTGTCTCGGCACGCTATTTTTCATGCAGTTTAAAGTTGTTTTTAGCTGTTTTTGAGACATGTCATTTTTTGACTTTTTTCGCCTTACTATAGCCTTGCTTTTTTTGGGTCATTTTTTCGACATGCCATTTTTTGTTGTTTTTTGCTTTTTTTGCAACATTCTTTATGCCATGGCGTGTCTCGGTACGCTATTTCATGCAGTTTAAAGTTGTTTTTAGCTGTTTTTGAGACATGTCATTTTTTGACATTTTTTTTTTCGCCTTACTATAGCCTTGCTTTTTTTTGGGTCATTTTTTCGACATGCCATATTTTGTTGTTTTTTTTTTTTTTTTTGCAAACATTCTATGCCATGGCGTGTCTCGGTACGCAATTTTATGCAGTTTAGAGTTGTTTTTAGCTGTTTTTGAGACATGTCATTTTTTGACGTTTTTCGCCTTACTATAGCCTTGCTTTTTTTGGGTCATTTTTTCGACATGCCATATTTTTTTGTTTTTTTTCACTTTTTTTGCAAACTTCTTTGCCATGGCGTGTTCGGTACGCAATTTCATGCAGTTTAAAGTTGTTTTTAGCTGTTTTTGAGACATGTCATTTTTTGACTTTTTTCGCCTTACTATAGCCTTGCTTTTTTTGGGTCATTTTTTCGACATGCCATTTTTTGTTTTTTTTCACCGCTTTTGCAAACTTCTATGCCATGGCGTGTTTCGGTACGCTATTTCATGCAGTTTAAAGTGGTTTTTAGCTGTTTTTGAGACATGTCATTTTTTGACTTTTTTCGCCTTACTATAGCCTTGCTTTTTTTGGGTCATTTTTTCAACATGCCATATTTTTTTTTTTTTTTCTGCTTTTTTTGCAAACTTCTATGCCATGGTGTGTCTCGGTACGCTATTTCATGCAGTTTAAAGTTGTTTTTAGCTGTTTTTGAGACACGTCATTTTTTGACTTTTTTTCGCCTTACTATAGCCTTGCTTTTTTTGGGTCATTTTTTCGACATGCCATATTTTGTTGTTTTTCACTTTTTTTTTGCAAACATTCTTTGCCATGGCGTGTCTCGGTACGCTATTTCATGCAGTTTAAAGTTGTTTTTAGCTGTTTTTGAGACATGTCATTTTTTGACTTTTTTCGCCTTACTACTATAGCCTTGCTTTTTTTGGGTCATTTTTTCGACATGCCATATTTTGTTGTTTTTCACTTTTTTTAAAACATTCTTTGCCATGGCGTGTCTCGGTACGCTATTTCATGCAGTTTAAAGTTGTTTTTAGCTGTTTTTGAGACATGTCATTTTTTGACTTTTTTCGCCTTACTATAGCCTTGCTTTTTTTGGCTCATTTTTTCGACATGCCATATTTTGTTGTTTTTCACCGCTTTTGCAAACTTCATTGCCATGGCGTGTTTCGGTACGCAATTTCATGCAGTTTAAAGTGGTTTTTAGCTGTTTTTGAGACATGTCATTTTTTGATTTTTTTCGCCCTACTATAGCCTTGCTTTTATTTGGGTCATTTTTTCAACATGCCATATTTTGTTGTTTTCTGCTTTTTTTGCAAACTTCTATGCCATGGTGTGTCTCGGTACGCTATTTCATGCAGTTTAAAGTTGTTTTTAGCTGTTTTTGAGACATGTCATTTTTTGACTTTTTTTGCCTTACTATAGCCTTGCTTTTTTTGGGTCATTTTTTCAACATGCCATATTTTGTTGTTTTCTGCTTTTTTTGCAAACTTCTATGCCATGGCGTGTTTCGGTACGCTATTTCATGCAGTTTAAAGTAGTTTTTAGCTGTTATTGAGACACGTCATTTTTTGACATTTTTCGCCTTACTATAGCCTTGCTTTTATTTGGGTCATTTTTTCGACATGCCATTTTTTGTTTTTTTTCACCGTTTTTGCAACATTCTTTGCCATGGCGTGTCTCGGTACGCAATTTCATGCAGTTTAAAGTTGTTTTTAGCTGTTTTTGAGACATGTCATTTTTTGACTTTTTTCGCCTTACTATAGCCTTGCTTTTTTCGGCTCATTTTTTCGACATGCCATTTTTTGTTGTTTTTTGCTGTTTTTGTAACATTCTTTGCCATGGCATATCTTAGAACACAATGTCATGCAGTTTAAAGTTGTTTTTAGCTGTTTTTGAGACATGTCATTTTTTGACTTTTTTCGCCTTACTATAGCCTTGCTTTTTTTGGGTCATTTTTTCGACATGCCATATTTTGTTGTTTTCTGCTTTTTTTTTTTGCAACATTCTTTGCCATGGCGTGTCTCGGTACGCTAT
>NW_024653331.1:0-4449 GCF_008729295.1 Plectropomus leopardus
TTTAACGGTGTAGTATAGTAGTAAGTAGCATTAAATGGAATCACTTAAGTACCCTAAAACGTGTATTTAAGTACAGTACTTGAGTAAATGTACTTAGTTACTTTCCACCAGTGTAACAGACGACGAGCTCTGACATTATTTCAGGACAATGGGGGCTGCAGGGAGGCAGCGCGTGTGGCTGCCGTGTGATCTCTGCACTGAGCTTTGACCCTCAAAAACAAAGAGCAGCATGTGAAACTCGCTCTGCAGAATAGATAACACATTAGTCCGCGGGTAAACGCGCTGCAAGTGGAAATCAAAGCTCGGGACCGTCTCTCCTCTTCGTGCCTGCGAGCCGGCGGCGCTGGCTGCGTGCCCACCCGGCTGAGTGACCCGCAGCGACGGGCTGTCAAACGGCGCAGCACCGGGGCGCTCAGATGCGGACCGCTCAGCCTCCGCCTGTGAATGTAAAAATAGCGCCACGCAGCATCACGCCAGCCGTGAATGAAAGTACCGCGGCCTGAAAACTGCCCTGTGAAGCCGGTGACTGTGACTCATGTGTCGCTATGAAGAGGAACCAAAAAAACCACCGCGGAAGCAGAGATGAGCTGCCCGGGCTAATGTGGAGCAGCGCAGCTAGCTAATTTACAACCGGAGCTCGTCATTCAGCTCAAGTTGAGGTGTGAACGGAGGAAAAATGCGCCCTTTTATTCACCAGCAGCCTCTTTGTGTCGACGGGAAAGTCCGCCGCGCGGCGGTTCACTCACCGGGGTGTGCTCGGGGGGTTCGGCGGGGTCCGGTGAGGCTCGGTCCGGCTGTGAGTGTCCCGGGGTGTCCTTGCTCCTGACAATGGCCACGCGTTGCTCCGGCAGCAGCTCGGGGTACCACAGACTGAGCAACTTCTGGGATGGTGATGATGACACTACGACCAGCGCATGCGTATAAGAGCGCGAGCGGCAGCAGAGGAATCTGATAAAACGCACGTGTGGGGAGAAAGGTGGGGGAGAGGCGCGCGCGCTGCGTAATCGATGGGAGGTGACGCGCTCGTATCTTTTGCTCGGAAATTGTTGCGCATTTATTTTGGCATTGTCCAGATGTGAAGAATTTCTGGCAGCACCAATTTTCCTGTTTCATTAGGGACCGTTCGTTATTTATGAGGAGGTGGTGCAAAAAGAAGGAGGCATGTCAAATATTTTTTTAAAGGACATGGGAGGGAGTTTTTTTGTTTACATTTGGCTCAGGGGAGGGGACTAAAACTTTAAATGGCTTTATTATTACGAATTCTATTTATTTATTTATTTATTTTTAATGAGAAAAAACACCTGTTTTGGAGGGCATGTTTAAAAAATGTCAAAATGATGCCACAAACTAACTTTTGGATCTTAGACTGCTGCTACTTTAAACAGGGACTTTTATTTTGATTTTGTATTTTAATCATATGTTATATAACATTCTATATTTTATATTCCTCTGGGTACTTTCACAAGGTTTTTTTTTTAATATTTTAGGATTTTTTACTTACTGCACTGCTCACTTTATATATTTGTTTATTTATAAGTTTATATATTTATTTAATTACTTATTTGCCAACCCATTGTTGTTGTTTTTTTCATTATAATGTTATTATTTAATGAACACTGAGATCTGAGTACTTTATTTTGTTCTTCTCATGCATTGCATGGCTGGAATGACAATAAAAGCAGCCAGAAACTGCAAAAACTGAATTGTTGTTGGATTTTCAAATTCCCAACGGTCGTTGAACACATTATGTGGGACAAACCCTTGGGTCAAAAAAAAAACCCATCCACATCTAAGATTAAAATAGTGATATTTTATCCAAATCCCTTTATTCTATATGTCTCTTAACATTTGAGTTTTGAGTTTTGCTTTCAACTTTTAACTTTCAAACATCAAAAGGTACATTTTAAAAATCTAATTACTTATTTATTGTGAAAGGAGGGTCTTGCATTTTCCACAAGTAACTCAAGGAAGCTCAAGGAAAAAATATTTGTAGCTCCGGGGAGAGTATAAAACAAAAACAAAGTCACACCCCAGCTTCCCCCGCCTCTGATAAATATAGAACATAAAATGGAAAATAAAAAAAAACTACTGCACACTATTAATCATAATGGTTAAATCTACTGCTGTACCAAAATGTAAAATAACAGGTAAAAATGTACTTTATGCTTTACTGCCTTTAGCAATGACTTCAAACAGAACACACATTAAATTAAACCCACCAAAGTAAAAGTCCTGCATTTAAACTCTTAACTTAGCCTCCACATGATCATTTGAAGAAAGGATGTAATCTACTCAAAAACTGTAGCTAAGAGTTACTATCAGGAAGCAGATAATCACCACCTGACAGGAAGTCAGTTGTACAGTATCACGCAATCCACTGTAAGGGCCCTGCGATACCTTTGCAAAGCTGTCAAATTCAGCTTCTATTGTTAGAGATTTTGATTTAGCTCCGCTTTATTTTTGAGGGCATCATTTGTAGTTTTCACAAGATGGACCATTTTTTAAATTATATTATAACATTGTCGTTTTTATGTGGCATTTCAGAGCGTGGTCGTAAAAATAATAGAAAACAGGTCCAAGAAATAAGCTAAAAAAAAATAAATGTGACCCAAATGTGTACTTTGTGTCTTTTTTCTTTTTAACCACAAAATTCCTGTTAATCTTTCTCATCACTCCCCCACCACTTCTTTGGTTTTCTTCTGAATGACTAAGTGACCCCTGCAAGGTGCTGGTACTTGAATAAAAGCATCTAGAATAAAGATGTCAACGGTTAACCGTCTTTTTCGGAGATTACCACCAGTGTTGGATGAAGTACCTGAAAGCCACACTTGAGTAAAAGTACAGCTATATAACCAGTAAAAATATTTAGAATATTACTTGGGTAGTAATAGCAATATTATACGTGAAGTCTTAAAGTATCTGATATTTACTGTACTTAAGTATCAAAAGTAACTGTATTATATTCAATGTAATTAAGTATTGAAAGAAAAAGTACAAGTTAATGCTGGTAATAAATTTTTTTTAAAAATGCGCAGTCAGACTCACGAGAATTATGACGTTTACTTCGTAACATACACCATCTTAAAAATGAAGCGTATATTACACTTGAAGAAAAACTAGGTCTTTTTTTAAAAAACAGTAACCCTTTGACACCTGAGCAAATTAGGTTGATTTCTTTTAAAAACGTGGGAGGAAGGGTGATAAGAAATTTAAGATGAAATGACCAAACAATTTGCAAAAAAAAAAAACATTTTTTAAAAGTACCTGGAAAACAAAAAAAAGAAAATAGTTACCTGACAGTAAAAAAAGAAAAAAAAACATTTTTTATAGACCTGAAAGAAGTGCTTAAAAAGTAGTAATAATAATTCTGTAAAATAATTTTACACATGTAATTATGATACTGGAATTTTTTCCACAGCTTTTTAAAAAATAATTTTCCAAATATGCAAATATCTTTGTTTGCTTGGTGCCTCTTTTTCCATGTTTTTATAAGAAATCGCACCAACTAGCTCAATTCAAAGGGTTAAATATTTGTGAAAACATTTTATTGCAGCACAAGAAAAGTGACGTTACTCCAAGTTTCAAAAAATTAAATGATTTAAAGAACAAAATCCAGTTTTTCCTTCCTTACTTTGTAGAAAGTAACTAAGATGCTTCGGGGAAACAGAGTGTTGAAGTCATGAGTCCTAAAACACTGAAGTCCATTCGCCTTTTTTGCACTTCCGGTTCCCTCGCCTCAAAGTCTCTTCTAATGGGTTTTCGGTAAAACGCCTTAAATAAGGTCTCTGGTTAACACAGGCTAAAGATATTTAGACGTTTTGTTCTGCAACATAAGTACTGTAACAAAGTATTATTACTCTGTTACATTACATGACTGGTAACAGAAAATGCAATAACAGGCAAGACATTTACACCACAAAACATTAAAATTTCCCCAAATTTAAATGAATATTGCTTTGAAAAGCAGCACTAAAGCTCACTGAGTCAGGGGAGAGTCGTCTAAAAAAGGCCTCTTGTATGGCACATCATTTAGCTTTTATTTGATTGTTTTCTTACTAATTTACATTAGTTAGTTACTGATGTATGGGCGCAACATCTCTTATGAAGAAACAATACATTCTGCCGTCATGTTAAATCTTTCCAAAGTATATCAGCCTCAAGAGTCTGTGTCACCAGCGTGTCTGAATCGAGATGTGGAACAATAAAAAGAGAAGCATTAAAAGGTGTCAGGAAGTGAGGAGGAACGTAACACTACAACAATAAAATCCAGTTCAGTACAATGACTGAAATGAACATGACACACACACACACACACACACACACACACACACACAGAGTCAGTGTTGGTAAACTTTATAATCTTCAAAAGGCAGTATTTCTTTGCAGGGCTATGTTGTTTAATTGCACTGTATTGTACAGATCTATCGCTTATTGTGTCCACGCCCGCAC
>NW_024653332.1:0-246 GCF_008729295.1 Plectropomus leopardus
TCTCCAAAAATTTAAAAGAAGAAAAAAAAATCTGCTGAAAATGTTTTATTTTTTTTCCCTTAAAAAATCACCTCTTTTTTAAATATTGCCAAAAGCTTTAAAGAAAATTAAATTTCAATTTTTTTTCTGTAAAAATTACCAAATATTTTAAAATAAAACATAAATCAACAAAAATGTTCAAAGGAAAAAAAAAGATACATTTTCTTTTCCTTTAAAATCGCCAACAATTTTCTTTAAAAAAAAAAT
>NW_024653333.1:0-539 GCF_008729295.1 Plectropomus leopardus
TTATATCAGCTAATGTTGGCGCCAACGTGACATTACCATGTTTCTATCAACATGAATTAACAGCTGTGTTCTACTGGTATAAGCAGACGGTAGGACAGAAACCAAAGCTCATCTCTATCGTCTACAAATATGATAGAAGTGGCACTTTTATTGATGAATTGAAAAATGATCCACGCTTCAAATTGGAAACTAAAAACGGTAAAAAACACTTGACAATCACATCGTTGCGCATTTCAGACTCAGCGACTTACTACTGTGCCCGTGCCTATACAGGCTATAAGATTGAATTTGCAGAGGGCATCACCGTGAGTGTAAAGGGTTCAGGCTTGAACATCCCACTTTCGGTCCATCAGTCAGCATCTGAGTCCATCCAGCCAGGAGGCTCTGAGACTCTGAACTGTACAGTTCAAACTGGGAGCTGTGATGGAGAACACAGTGTTTACTGGTTCAAAAACTCTGAAGAATCTCATCCAGGACTCATTTACAGCCATGGAGGCAGGAATGATCAGTGTGAGAGAAACACCAGCACACAAACACAC
>NW_024653334.1:0-386 GCF_008729295.1 Plectropomus leopardus
CCCTGTTTCTTTAGGTACAGGTGTGTGTTGGCCAATCCCAACGCTCCGTTGGCGCCGTAGCAGCTCCACGCCGGCGCCACGCGGCAATCCCTCAGTTTGGCAAGGCGGGTGTGGAGCGGCAGCCGGGGACCGGAGTCAGCCCAGAGACACATGGAGGACATTGTGTGGAACAGCCTGTCCCCGTCCAGCCACGCCCAGTGCTGGGCGGGGTTAGTGAGGTCACAGCGACCCAGGAGGAGCGTGTGCCTTTGGGTGGAGAGACACAGTCTCCTCGGGGTCAACATGACAAGGAAGCCAGCTGATGGGAGATGACAATATCATTTATTAATAAAACATGAAATGAAATAAACTCTAGAGACAGTGCAACAACTGCTGTGTTCAGAGAC
>NW_024653335.1:0-265 GCF_008729295.1 Plectropomus leopardus
TTTTGTCTCTCTCAGGTAATGTGTCTTTGAGGTCACTTTGTGTCTTTTTTTGGTTGATTTATTTCTCTTTGAGGTAAGTTTGTGTCCTTATAGGTCGATTTGTGTAAATAACTTACTTTAAAGGTCGTTTTGTGTCTCTGAGGTAACTGCGTCTGTCAGGTGTGTCTTTTTTGGTTGATTGGTGTTTCTTTGAGATAATTTTGTGACGTTTTGGTGGGTTTTTTTGTCTCTTTAAAGAAATTTAGTATTTCTGAGGTAAGTTCAT
>NW_024653336.1:0-513 GCF_008729295.1 Plectropomus leopardus
CAGAAGGACAACACAGAGGATGAAGGAGGAGGAGAATAAATACAACTGAGGAGGACAGAGGATAATAAGAAGACAACAGAGGACAACACAGAGGAGGAGGAAGGAGGAGAATAAAGACAACACAGAGGAGGAAGGAGGAGGAGAAAAGGAAAGAAAACACAGAGGAGGAAGGAGGAGGAGAATAAGAAGGACAACAGAGAAGAGGAAGGACAAGGACAACAGATGAGGAAGGAGGAGGAGACCAAGAAAGACAACAGAAGGAGGAGGAGAATAAGAAGGACAACACAGAGGAGGAAGGACAAGGACAACAGAGGAAGGAGGAGGAGAATAAGAGACAATGGAAGGAGGAGGAGAATAAGAAGGACAACACAGAGGAGGAAGGGGAGGAGAATAAGAAGGACAACACAGAGGAGTTAGAAGGAGGAGAATAACAAGACACCAGAGGAAAAGAGGACAAAAGAGGAGTTGGATAAGAAGACAACAGGCGAAAGGAGGACAACATAGAGGAGGAAG
>NW_024653337.1:0-347 GCF_008729295.1 Plectropomus leopardus
GAGCCACTTCACCATAGCCATTTTATAACACAAAGTATAGTTACTCAGTTTACTGAAAGGTGGAGAAGGAGGTTGAAGTTGGAATATTACATCCCAGTATGACATGAGCCCTTCTGCATAATTGTTACTTTTAGTAATAAGCAAATCTTTGTTCAAATTAGTTTTTTATTGTTTCCTTCAGACACCGGAGACAACAGTATTAAAGCCTTTACATAGATCACTCACTTGCTCATAACATTGACAAAAGAAGAAAGCATGAATACAGTTGAATAAGTTGAAACATTAACACCATCCAAACAATGGACATTGCATGTTGTGTATTCAGGTTGTTTTTTTTTTTTTGCCAA
>NW_024653338.1:0-537 GCF_008729295.1 Plectropomus leopardus
ACATTACATCGTGACATTTTTGAAAATGTAAATAAAACACAATTTTGGGATGACTGCGTTTCCACTGAGTGATGTTATGCGACGTCTCCTCTGGTGACAACATTCTAAGAAGCATGGCCATGGATGCTCAAAACTTTTTTGTGATGATGCTGCTTATGTGATTGTGGGTGTTTTTTTCGAAATTGCTGTGTTTCCATTAGCCATATTTTATATTCACGATTTAAATTTCACAATTTGAGGGTTAATGGAAACCGCCTACTGTTGTTCTGGCTGGGATAGTGCCAAAAAATAATAGTTGTTTTTTTACAGAGACATTGCTATGGATTCTGATGGGATTGCGGCAACAAAATCAGTACCAGTGTACCACTGAGCTGTGTTTGTGCTGCTGACTCTCCTGAGTTTATTAACGCTGTCGGTTCGTGTGAGTGCGTTGGCCATCGTCTTCTTGTTTGTTTATACTCACAGCTGCTGTAGAAGAATGCCTTTATGTCCAGGTGCATGGTGTTCTTCTATGGTATGTCATTACAAAGTTACATC
>NW_024653339.1:0-373 GCF_008729295.1 Plectropomus leopardus
GCAAAGATAAGTAACACCGTCATGATATGTTCAAATGTGACATCAAAATTAGTTTTTGGCGAGAAACTTGAATAATTCATTTGTGTGGGTGAGAAATTAGTTTTCCCAGCAATATAAAATGGATAGTAGAGAAGGAATTAAAACCTGTTTAACATCCTATTATGAACTCTAATTATTTTATAATACATAATTAAAACTACTGATGCCAAGATCTTTCAAAGTAAGTATAAGAATTAAAATACAATAATTAATTTTTCTAAATCTAAATCACTAAAAACATGAGTGAAAGTGGCAGGAAAACAGTTCCCATTCTTTCAATATGACAATACGTTTTTTGTTAAAAACGTATTTTTGCCTCATCTTTAAGGAGTCT
>NW_024653340.1:0-335 GCF_008729295.1 Plectropomus leopardus
TTATAACCTGTAATATACCACAACAGATACTTCATTATAACCTGTAATATACCACAGCAGATACTTCATTATAACCTGTAATATACCACAACAGATACTTCATTATAACCTGTAATATACCACAGCAGATACTTCATTATAACCTGTAATATACCACAGCAGATACTTCATTATAACCTGTAATATACCACAGCAGATACGTTATTTAACTTGATTATAACCTGTAAAATGATGTGTCTCCTGTGTGTCTGCTGTTTCTACCATGTTTCTTTTGTCTCCTTTGTCTGATGTGTCTCCTGTGTCTTTTGTGTCTCCCGTGTGTCTCCTGTGTCTCC
>NW_024653341.1:0-258 GCF_008729295.1 Plectropomus leopardus
TTGTTGATAGAAATGCATTGTTATTGTTTTCACAAAATTTTTGATTGAGGTCAAATCACGCCCTCTAGAGGCTATGTTTCCTTTTCTTGTCATAAAATATGTTATTAATTTTGCTTACTTTAAAATAGCATCCACCTTTAACTTGACATCTCTCTATTAATTAAAACTGATTCTAACAATAAATAAATTACTACATACATAAATGAATGCATACATACAAACATAAATGAATAAACAACAACATAAATATTAGAAACA
>NW_024653342.1:0-1854 GCF_008729295.1 Plectropomus leopardus
GTATTTTCTAAAATGTTGAACTGTTCCTGTAACTCTGTATGATTGTAAATGCACAGGCCAGAAAGTGAAGCACACTACAGACGTGGCCTCTTGTCATAAGTTGCTGTAATCAGTAGATGCTGTTCTTTCTGGAGGCAAAACGAGGTGGAGGTGGGGAACGATGGGAGAGAGCTCAACACATTCACACACCCAGTACTGTATGGTCACATTCCAGCTCACAGGACTTTGCAGCTGGCCCCCCAGACATCTTAGCAGATCGATGGGTCACTTCAGAATCACTGTCCTGGAATGTGCCTCCGATTCATCAGGGTTCCAAGTTGCCTTAACCTGTGTCCTTAATCTCTGCTCCTTTATTTGAAGCGTGCACCCATATTCTTTTTTTTTCATCTCCTCATTCATTCCAGCATCAGGTGTCGGTCCTGACATTCCCGTCAAAATAAAGTGCACTCATTATATGGAGAGGCAGAGTGTTTGGACACAGCATTCAACCACCCCCAGGTTTCTGGATGTGGGCCACAGGATGTCAAGGCACGCAGAGGGTCATGTATCCCCCCCTCTGTTTTCTTCTTTTACCTCATCTGCCTTTGTATTGGCCTGAGTGGTCCGTGGAAAGAAGTGATTGGTCTAACGGGAAAAAAACCTAGGGGGAGTGCTGAGCTCTCTGCAGTACTGTGGTGGTGCCACAAAACTCAAGTCGAAACACTACGGAAGTCTTTATCTGAATACACAAATCATTCCATTTGTCAGCCTCCAGATGACAAATATGCAGTTTTAACCCCCGTGGTTCAGCCTGCCTCTCTGCTGCTCTCTGTTCCCCATTCTCTAACTGTGAGGGGTGTGCTGTCCGCTCGCTGCTACTGTGTAGGGTTTCACAACCCACTGTGACATTTCAACAGGCCGGGGTCAAATGGCAAATGATATTAAATACTAGTAACAGTGCAGTTTGTACTCTTTGTTTGAGAGCCGTCAAGTCCATCTCAGTTGTTAAAAATCAAAAGTACTTCAAACTAAAGAATTTCTTGTCGTCTCTTGCTGTTTGACCCATGTCTGCATACCTTATGTATTTAGACATGTAATAATGAATATAGACATGTTAATAGGCAATCCTCAGTCACTTTTGCAGATATATAAAAAAAAAGTACAAAAAGGGGTTTCCATATTGATAAATCTAATTTATAATCTTTCTTTTTTTTATATACAGATGTAGATATAATTTTTCTATTCAGGTTTTTTTCCTTTAAAATAGATTATTGTTTTATTTTTTCAGCTTTGTAATTTAATGTTAAAATTTTTATTTTTTGCATCACACATGAACTATTTTGTCTTCTTTTGTATTCAGCAAGGTACAGGCTTTTCTTTGTGCACACACTCAAAAAAATGCTTTTAAGTTCTCCACATTATTGCACATCGTCGATTTTTGGGGGAAGCGTGGAGACAGCTCATTGAGATTGATTCACATCACAGTTTAGTATTTACATGTTCACTGTACATTTGGTTTCATAAACATAAACATAATCTTAAGTATAAGGCCCAATTATGTAACTCACTGCAATGCTGTATAGCTGCCGCATGATTCTAGCAAGCTTGAGTAATTTCTTTGGTTGTGTGAGTGATCGTTTATAGGAATTTGCTAAAATGTGAATACTTCTGCATCTGTATCCCATAGCTACATCACTGGATCCAAACTCCATATCTAAGACTTTTGTGACCAACCTTTATGTGCTGGTTTTTATAGCCAAATAACAATTTTGCCGATGCACTTCTGTCTGTGGCTGGCCATGTCTTTAACTTGTTTAGTTTCTTTTGATGATTAAAGACAATTCAGTGATAACAAGATGGTAGGATATCCTGTCT
>NW_024653343.1:0-366 GCF_008729295.1 Plectropomus leopardus
TAGCTTTAGCCTATTTTACATTTATTTTTCATTAAAAAAGCATGTCCAGCTGCAATGAAATTCCTACAATAGTTTTACATCTTCATTTGTCACCATGAGGCCTCCTTGTCTCCCTTTACTGTCATTAGATAAACTGATACCCCTGACATTTTTTTAACCTAAGTGGGATACTTTATTGATATGTCATTCAATGCATGACAAAACAGCACAGCAACAGCAAATAAAATGAACAACCAGCCCAAATGGTGAATGAAATAAATGCAGGAAGTTTGTGTAAAATGAGCAATTTGGGTGGATTTTGAGCAGATTATTTCCTGTGAATAATGCATCAGAGCTGAGTTCTCCTGGTAATAGTAGGCTTTTTTT
>NW_024653344.1:0-607 GCF_008729295.1 Plectropomus leopardus
CTTCTTATTCTCCTCCTCCTTCCTCCTATGTGTTGTCCTTCTTTTACTCCTCCTCCTCCTCCCTCCTCTGTGTTGTCCTTCTTATTCTCCTGCTTCCTCCTCTGTTGTCCTCCTCCTTCATCCTCTTTGTTTTCCTTCTTATTCTCCTCCTCCCTTCTCTTCTGTGTTGTCCTTTTAATTCTCCTTCCTCCTCCTCTGTTGTCCTTCTTTTTTTACCTCCTGCTTCCTCCTCTGTGTTGTCCTCTTTTCCTCTGTTGTCTTTTTATTCTCCTCCTCCTTCCTTCTTGTTTGTCCTCTTTTCCTGTTGTCTTCTTATTCTCCTCCTCTTTCCTCCTCTGTGTTGTCCGTCTTCTTCTCGTCCTTCCTCCCATGTTGTCCTTCTCATTCTCCTCCTCCTCCCTCCTCTGTCGTCCTTCTTATTCTCCTCCTTTTGCTCCTCTGATGTCCTCCGTATTCTCCTCCTCCTTGTTCCTCTGATGTCCTCCTTATTCTCCTCCTCCGTCCCCTTGTGTTGTCCTTCTTATTCTCAATCTCCTTCCTCCTCTGTTGTCCTTCTTATTATCCTTCTCCTTCCTCCTCTGTTGTCCTTCTTATTCTCCTCCTCCTT
>NW_024653345.1:0-240 GCF_008729295.1 Plectropomus leopardus
TAAAAATTCATTAAAACATAGACAAAAATTAAAAATTCATTAAAAAACAAGAAAGACCAAAAAAAGTATAAAATAAAAAGATAAAAAAATAATAAAACAAAAACACATTACAACTCTTCGTGGTGTTTTTGTTTTTTTCCTTCCCCAACTAGGGGGAAGCGCTTTTAGTTGATTCTTCTTTTCTTTTCTACTTCTTCTTATTATCTTATTAAAACAGATAATAACACAACACACAACAAT
>NW_024653346.1:0-365 GCF_008729295.1 Plectropomus leopardus
GCGAAGACCCAAATGTCCTGAAATACTAGAAATGTCCTTTAATCCCAAAAACATCCTATAATCTTAGAAATGTCCTAAAATCCTAAAAACATCCTATAATCTTAGAAATGTCCTAAAATCTTTTAAAACTTCTTATGTCCTAAAATTCTACAAATGTCCGAAATCACAAAAATGTCCTAAATCTGAGATATGTCCTAAAATCCTAGAAATGTCCTAAAATTCTAGAAATGTCCAAAATCTTGAAAACACCCTAAAATCCTAAAAATGTCTTAAAGTCCTTGAAACATCCCAAAATCATAGAAATGTCCTAAAATTCAAGAAACATCCGAAAGTCCCATAAATGTGCTAAAATCCTGAAAACAGCG
>NW_024653347.1:0-364 GCF_008729295.1 Plectropomus leopardus
GAATGACCCAGACTAACCCCACTGACCCCTACAGACCTGAATGACCCAGACTAACCCCACTGACCCCTACAGACCTGAATGACCCAGACTAACCCCACTGACCCCTACAGACCTGAATGACCCCGACTAACCCACTGACCCCTCTCTCGCTGTCATCACTCTCACCTATGATGTCATCTGCCCTCACCTGTGATGTCACATGACCTGCTCTCACCTGTGATGTCACATGACCTGCCCTCACCTGTAATGTCACATGACCTGCTCTCACCTGTGATGTCACATGACCTGCTCTCACCTGTGATGTCACATGACCTGCTCTCACCTGTAATGTCACATGACCTGCTCTCACCTGTGATGTCACATG
>NW_024653348.1:0-224 GCF_008729295.1 Plectropomus leopardus
CAGTGGCGGGTATGCTATTGCTTGCTTCCGCTTCAAAAACCGGAAACCGGCCCTGCCCGGCTCAGCATACCGCAGAATGGATTTCTGATGTTGGATAATTCTATTAAAAAACTTCAATTAAAATTAAAAAAAGTAAACTACACTGTTAGAACTCTTCTCTCAGCCTGATGATTGCCGAGTACACATGTTTCAGCTCATGAATTTGCTTGGTTCAGTGTAAATGT
>NW_024653349.1:0-483 GCF_008729295.1 Plectropomus leopardus
CTCAAAATACAGGGCCACAACACTCAAAATACAGGGCCACAACACTCAAAATACCGGGTCACAACGAGGCTGAGGGTCACACACTGTCACACACAAGCTGGTTTAAGTAGGTGAGTTTAACCTAAAACAGGGGTCAGCAACCTTTTCTACCAAAAGGCCATTTTTGACCAAAAATAATTTCAAAAACCTGTATGGGACCGCAAAACATATTAGAGACTTATAGTTAACTTAAATCAACCTATGAGGTCTAAATAAGTCAATATTATAATATATATTTAATATATTAACTCCATAGCATTGGGCATTGTCGATGTTTTAAAAACAGATGAAACATTTTTTTATTCTTTATTTGTTTTTATTGTATGTCTAGAATTTTTAAAACGTTTCTCTGATTTTAGGGCAATTCTAGGATTTTCGGACATTAGGGTCTTAGCTAGGACCACTCTGGCCCTTTATGCATACTAAAAATACTAAAACAAACCC
>NW_024653350.1:0-346 GCF_008729295.1 Plectropomus leopardus
TGTGGTTGATGTTAGAACGAAAATGTACTCATGTGACTGATGACTGACGTGCGTTGGCTTTTAAGGGTCATTTACATGGCAACAGTTCTTGCATGAAATGCAAACTTTTTGTTTTTAATCGGCGTTCCGTTCGTACGAAAACTGCGTTTTGGGGGCCTGAAAATGCAAACTTTTGAAATCGGGTTCCAGAGCGAAATCTTTTGCCTTTTCTTCTGTCACCGTGTAAACTGGCAATGCCCGGATCCTGTGAGAACGGCATCACCAGCTACAGGCCCGGCATGAGAATTTTGTTCACAATCTTATCCTACAAATGCAGTTTTTTTAGGCAAAGGAAAGACTTTTTTAG
>NW_024653351.1:0-211 GCF_008729295.1 Plectropomus leopardus
TGGATATGAAAAACTGTGGCCCATAAGAGGTTGAGAGACTTAATACAGAAAGTTGCTGGAGAGATGCTGGAGGTTTTACAGTATTCTTTACTGCAGTGAGAAGTAATTTGTGCTGTGGTCAGAAGAGGGCGATATAGACTTTTGCATATTCTCAGACCGTATTCATCTTTACATTCTCACAATATCACAGTGAGGCTCTCAACCTGCTATT
>NW_024653352.1:0-313 GCF_008729295.1 Plectropomus leopardus
CGACCGGGTTCACCTGCGGGAAGAGCGAAAAGAATAAATAATAGTAGTAGAAAGTTTAACATAAGCCTCTTTAACAAGGCGGGAATATCGCACCATAAAACAACAGAAATAAATTACATTTTCCAAATTTAAGTATCTCCACAGTATAAAAAAACGGTCAGTTGTTCACCCAGAAGTGTTCGCGCAACTTCACCGTTATTCGGTCGATATGTTGTCGTGAACAAAACGCCAAACGAGAAAAAAAGTGTAATATTTTATGTAAGAATCATTGTGTAAACAAAAGCATCAGGGAAAAAAAAGATTTCTTAGAGGT
>NW_024653353.1:0-11831 GCF_008729295.1 Plectropomus leopardus
AATATGTTACTCTGATACAATAACAATCAAATTGCAGTACAGCACAGATACTTATTTAATTTAAATCACAGTCACACACCATTATTCAACATTTAAGCATAGCAGAGTGAAAGGGTCACCAAAATTACTGCAATTCATCCTGAAGGGAGCATGAGCATCTGTACTACACTGTGGTTAGACTAACTATTTGAAGGGAGGGGGGGCAACAAGACACAGGTGTAAAACATTAGGTTGGGGCAGGTCATCACACAGGAGGGAAACATGAACAAGGGCAGGAAATGTAGGACCTGAAATGAAACAATAAGACAATAAGAAACTTGACTGTCCTAGTCAAGAGTTGACATGTCAGCACAATCCCTCAAACATCTATAAGTCTGCATACATGGGGGGGGGAGCATGGTAATGGGCACTGTTTCTTAGGGTTTAAGGATGTTTCGGGCTTAGACCACACTCAGTACGGAGTTCAGGATTTTTCTCCCCTTTGATGCTTTTTTATGCACTCTGGCCCTTGATTTACATTCAAAGTACACATCTTAATTGAAAATTTGAAATGTGTACATCAAAAAATGTCACAACTGGGGGTACTTCAAAAACTGCTTTCATTACACATGTATTGACTAGTTCTGTATTTATGTTAACAGTTTTGGAATGTAACTAGGTAATCTAATTAAGTGTTATAGGCAGCCTAAGTACAATTTTAAGGCTTGTGTACTTGAGTACTTCCATTTAATGCTATGTTTGTGGGCTACTTCACTCTTCATCTCAGAGGCATATGTTGTACTGCACTACATTTTTGTGACTGTATTAGTTACTTTACAAATTCAGATTATTAATACAAAATATAAATCAACTAATAATTATGATGTATTATTATAGATTAATCTAGGTCCATATTTCATAATAATTAACATACAGGTTATGTTACTCTGAAATGGGGCATTCACTATGGTAAATACTTTTATTTCTGGTTGGCTTTTTCAAGTATATTTTGTTGTTCATACATTTGTACTAGTACTTGAATGATATTTTGAATGCAGAAATTTTACTTAAAACAGTATTTCTGCACTGTTGTTACTTTTACTTCAGTAAAAGATCAGAGTACTTCCATGAGCATATGTTAGTATATTGGAATTTTAAATGCTGTTTTCTTTCACTCATATAGCCTGTTTTCAGACCCATTTGATGCAGTGTAGTGTGTGCACTGTTTACCTCTCCATCAGCTTCCTGTCTGTCCCTGCTGTCACTCTGAGAAGAAAGTCTGTTTACACTTGGAGTTTTTAACATAGCAAAATAAATGTGTGAACTGTTTTAGCTAGAACTAAATCGGGGCTGTGTAAACAAAGAAAAATCTTTTTTTTTTTTTATATAAGTGATTTTCATTTTTTGCAGAGTATGCAAGTTGAAATCACGAATAAGCCATCCCATGCTTTAAATAACAGTATTGGGGGCCTTAAAACCATAAACTTTGTATATGGGTTGTTTTAGAGAAAAAAACAGCTGCTAGTGGTGACACCACAGTAAATTAGCATACTGGCTTTCTTTGGCTATTCACCTGCTTTTGTTCCTTTTTTCGGCCAATCAGCTGCACGTTAAAGAGGAACCACATGGCTACTTAAACAGCCGCTCCTGCGTTTAAAGTAGGCTAGAAATTGTTACTGCTACTTCTGGAAGCTGTGTGTTTTCATCACTGAATGAAGATGGAGCAGGAAAAACTCATTGCAGAAGAACTAAATCAGGGCTGTTACAGCACAAATATTTGGCAGAAGCCAGATGCTCCTGGTCATACCAACGCCGATCTCACTTCCGATTCTGTAAGATATCAGAAATTATATCTACTGTAACATTTGAAGACAATAAAGAAATAGAAATGGAGAAGATCCGTAACTTTGACTGCAAATGCTACAGAAGAAGAAAGGAGAATTCTCTCCTTGGAACACAGTCGTGTAGCCTTTCTCCAGAGCTTATGTACATCATACAGATGGATTCTTTAGCTTTAATAATTGGACACCTTGAGGCAAACAGGCGTAGTAGTTATTTATGAAATAACTACATCCACCAAGAGGCCTGCAATGAAAAGAAAGCACCCCTGAACTTGTTATCTGATCGAAGGCAATGAAGTCTGCAGGAATACTTTTTAGTTTCTTATGGGGTGAGTTTTCATTAACGTCCAAGTTATCTACGTTACGTTAGTGTTCATTTAAAATCACATACAGGGATTACAAACTGTTTTTCATGCTACAAGCTATCCTTTATTAATCCACCATGAGTTTCATTCATGTCCAATTTAGCTAGCTAGCTAGCTAGCTAGCTCAGTATTGTTGTTTTAAAATGCAAATGATACTTACATTGCAACTGTGAGCATCTGCTATTAATTTGAATAACACAACAACCTGATAATGTGCTTGAATAATTTGTGAATAACACACCATGGGTGAATAACACCTTTGGGTGTAAGAATAACACATCTATGGGTGCATGAATAAAGTACTGACTGTGATGCTAATGATTTAGCAACTACCTGAGGGCAGTTTGTATGCATACATCCACAGTCAGGTGACAAGATGCCTGTTGTTTGTTTGCCTTTTCTGACATAATCAAACACTTTGATGAGAACAGGGGAAGACCACGGTTAAGGAAGAGGGGCTCACAGCCACTGCCAGCCAGGATCATCAGCCGTGAACAGATCGACAGAGCTGTGGAATTTAAAAAAAAAAAAAAAAAAAAAACTACACAGAAGACAATGCCATCATGCTGCCTTGTTGACATCCTGGGCATGGGGATTGGGATGTGAAGCTTCACTCCACACTTAGCATCCACTTCCTGATTGCTGGGCAGACCAAATTTGCCCCAAAGCCACAGGCTTTGGACTAGTCAAGCAAGCATTCATGAGGACCAGAGTCAAAACTTTGGCAGACATCGCTAAGGTTAGTTTATTTTATTTGACTACTGTAAATATGGTAAATGGCAGGGGCCCTTCTGTGCGGAGTTTGCATGTTCTACCCGTGTCTGCGTGGGTTCTCTCCGGGGTCTCCGGCTTCCTCCCACAGTCCAAAGACTGTGGGACCCTTACGAGGACAAGCAGTTACAGAAAATGACTGACTAAATTTGTAAAATATGCATTTTTAAAAAGTCATGAAAAGAATTAATAGAATAGAATTATTTTGATTGCGGTCCTTGTTGTCAACTGGTAGTAGAAAACAGCCCTCCAGAAAGTCACCTCAATATCCCACAGCTTGTTGGAATTGCTGATGGCAGAGTGATAGTCAAGACCTTCGACTGGAAGACGCATCTGAGTCCCTACTTCCGAAAGCTCCCACAGATCAAGAGTTATCAGCACTTCAGGTATTTATATTCAAACTTCCACATTGTGTACATATAAAAAGTAGTGAGCCATGTTTTAAATATCCTGTTGTGTGCTTATAGTCCAGGGGTCGGCAACTAAGTTTGGCCTCGGGCCAAATTTTTTCTGACTAACTCAATGGTGGGCCAAAATTACATTTTCATCAGGCAAACCTGTCTTTTCCACAAAAAAATTCTCTCATTTTTCTACATAAACATGATTTAATAAAGTTATTTATATTAAATCAATTGAATTTGTTACACTGTTATTACAATGTCTGCGTTAGGAAACAGCCAGTAGCCTGGTGATAATAAGGCTGCTGTCTGTAATCACACATACTCTGTTAAGACTTAATGCTTAAATAATAAACACTTTTCTGAGCTTAACTAACTTATTCATCATTTTAAGGTCATTTGCTGTAATGATTTGGTTTCCGTTGGTAACGCAGCCTATTCTCGCGTGACGTGATGCTGTTATTGTTTTTGTTTTTTTTTCTGCGATAACGCGATAACGTGAGACATTAGTTAGCTAGCTAGCAAGACAAAATGTCATTGTCCAAAGCAGTCAAAAGGAAAGTCGACAGCAAAGGTAGGACGTATAAAGAAGAGTGGAGAGAAAAATATGCCTTCATCCTACCTGATTTTATGAACGCCAAGCCAGTCTGTCTCATCTGCAATGAGGTTGTTGCAGTTTGCAAAGAATATAATATCCGAAGGCACCACGAGACTAAGCATGGCAACTTCAAAGCTGCATATCCACTCCAGACACTGACAGCTGGATATGCACACAGCAGCAAGATCCTGGTTCGAGGACTCACGGCGCAGCAAAAGGTGACAAGTGCATCCCTTAAAGCGGCATGGGTTCTAACCCGGCACAACAAACCATTCACTGATGCAGAGGTTTTTAAAGAAGTGATGGTGGCAGTTTTGGAGGAGCTGGCTACTGATAAATCAATGGATGGCGTGATTACCTCAGTGAAACAGGTGCCTCTTTCTGCGAGGTCAGCTTCCCGGCGCATAGACGCACTGTCAGATGCTGTGCATGGAGTCATTATCAGTGATCTGAGTCAGGCCGAATACTTTTCTCTGGCCATTGATGAGAGCACCGACAACACAGATGTAAGCCAGATGTGTGTCTATGTGCGATATTTTGATGGAAAGGAGTTCAGGGAGGAGTTGCTGTCTCTAATTCCACTAGAGGGGAACGCCACTGGGGAAGTTATATTTACCAAACTGGAAGAATTATTCAAACTCCATTCATTGTCATTTGAGAAAATCAACCTCATTGTGACAGATGGGGCACCTGCCATGGTTGGTTGCCACAGAGGTCTGGTGAGCAGAATGAAGGAGATCGCGCCCCAAATGCATGGATTGCATTGCCTTATTCACCAGAGTGTCCTGTGCGCCAGGCTCAGTGGAGAGCTAAAGGGCGTTATGGATAAAGTAATGCGTGTCATTAATTTTGTCAGAGGTACATCAAGCACACAGCATCGTCTTTTCCGACAACTTGTGGCTGAGTCAGAGGAGGCCATTTATGATGACCTGCTGCTTCACAACGACGTGCGCTGGTTAAGTAAAGGCAAAGCGCTGGAGCGCTTGTGTGCGCTACTGGATGAGGTTAAAGCCTTCCTGAGATTAAGCAAGATACGAGCTGCAGGCGACCACCTTGCCTTTCTAGAAGATGAAATGGCCATGTCCAACGTTGCATTTTTAACGGATATTTTTGGCCACCTGAACCAGCTTAACATGCAGCTACAAGGGAGAGATAAAACCATTGTGGACCTGGTTGAAAAGCTGGAATTGTTTACCAAGAAACTGGAGTTGTTCCAGTCAGACATATCAAGTGGAAGGCTCTTGCACTTCACTACACTAAAATCACAGGGACGGGGAAAAGTGACAGGGCTGATGGTTGACTTCGTCAAACAACTACGAGCCAACTTCAAGTCCAGGTTTGAGGACTACTCCATCCCGAGGGACATCATCGCTTTTGTCCGTGACCCACTCACTGTCCAAAGTGCGGATTTCTCCTCCCTGGCTAAAAAAATCATCCCCTCGTTGGATGAGGCCGCATTTCAGCTGGAGCTTATTGATTTTCAAACAAGCTCCCTGGTCAGCGATGCGCTCAGAGCGCAATCCCTGGAGGATTTTTGGATCGCATGCTCAGAGGAGTACAGGTGGATTAAGAAACTTGCCTTTTATGTACTGACGATGTTTCCCTCTACCTATACTTGTGAATTGAGCTTTTCTTCAATGAACGCCATCAAGACGCATGCGAGGAACCGCCTAACGCGCAAAAATCTGGAGAACTGCTTGTGGATTAAACTGACATCCATGTCGCCAGACATCCAAAAGATTGTGACTGAAGGGAGATGCCAGTTTTCCCATTAAGTGAGTAACCTTTTAAGTTTTTAATAGTCATATTATTGCTTGATTTTATTTAAATAGTAATTTCTTTTTTGCTTTTTTTGCTCTGTAATTTCAGGAGCACAGCGCATGTCCCAATTTCCCACCACAAGCCGGTGTGCGTCCAAAGTCAAGCAGAACTTTTTTTTTCTTTTGTTTTAATTTATTTTATTTATTTGATCTTTGAGCTAAGTTTGTTGTTTGTTTGAATTCAATGAAACAGATTTTGCATTATGTCTGTTGGAGTGGCACACAGAGTTTTTTTGCCCTCTTTTTTCTCAGAGCGCACATATGCCAAATAAGTTCCTACCTGAAGTCAGTGTGCGGCTGAAGTCAAGCAGATGCTGCCTTATTTTATTTTATCATATTTTGTCAGTTCACGACTTTTGATAGCAAATACATATATCAGGTTTTTTTTTTTTTAATCAATGTCATCTGGTGGGCCAGATATTATTGGCGGCGGGCCAAATTTGGCCCGCGGGCCGCCAGTTGCCGACCACTGTTATAGTCTGTCACAGCTTTGATGCCAGCAGACCAGGTGTGGCGCTTGCTAGGACTCACAGTGATGCAGAGCCTGTTGAGTTTCAGCTACTGCGCAACCCAGGAGTTCTCCCCCCTGTTGACAGTCTTCCTGTCCTGGCCCCACCTGGATTGACCATGGACAGGCAGACCTATCTGAAAAAATCAGGCCATTCAGGTGTTCTGACGAGGCAAAAGACATCACATGCCCAGCGCCAAAGGTCATAGCACAGAAGAGTAAGCAGAAGAGGATGTGGGTGTGATATTACCATTTTGCGTGCATATTGACTGTGATGGACAGAGTGGTTTTACAGCCATGTTGTGAGGGAGGAACTGATGTTGGAAAGGAGAATATTGTCCAAGGTCTGGAAAATATTGGACTCTACTTCACACCCTCTCCACAATGTGCTGATCAGCCACAGGAGTTTATCAACAGACTGATCCATCCACACTGCACCACAGAGTGACTTAAATGTATTTTATTTTATGTAAAATTAGAAATATTTGAAAGGCAGAAACGGTGGATAATCCTTTATGGCTGCACTTAGAAGCCTCAACTGTCAAAAACTTCTCTCTCCCTGCTCTTTTGTTTTCTTGGCTCTTCTCATATTGATAAGATAACTAAGCAAAACTTTACATTGAACGATTCAATGCGAATATTAAATCAGATAAGAACTGCCTGCCAAATTTGTAATGCATTTATCTATGCGCCCATATGCCAAAATCCTTCCTTTGAACCTGGTCAATTAGATGCGGCGTTTACAATCTGGAGAGAGAGGGGTATTAGAACATTTCTAGATCTTTACATTAACGGCCAGTTTGCTTCCTTTAGGCAATTGAGAACTAAATTCAGCCTTCCAAATTCACATTTTTTTCGGTACCTGCAGGTCAGGCACTACGTTAAGGAAAACCTCACACAGTTTGAGTCCTCACCCACCATTCATCCTTTTCTAGAGAATTTCCAGCTTCCTCCTGATTCCAAGCAACTAAAATTTGTAAATTATTTTACTACTTCAGTTTCTTCAGATCATATTAGGGAAGCCTGGGCACACGATTTGAAGAGATATCGGCAGAGTTCTGGGAAGAGGCAATGTCTCGGGTCCATTGCTGCTCTATTAATTCTTGTTACAGGTTGATTCAATACAAGGTAATGCATAGACTTCATTATTCAAAAACAAAACTCAACCTCATCTTCCCGTCAGTGTCTTCTGAGTGTGACAAGTGTTTCTCTGTGGAAGGATCATTGGCACCCCTTTTCTGGTTCTACCCCACTCTACACAACTTCTGGACTGCAATCTTTGAATGGCTTTCAAAAGCTTATTCCAGGGATATTCAACCAAACCACGACCTGGCTATCTTCGGCTGCTCTACAAGGACTTTTGAGTTGTCGTGCGACATACAGACTGCCCTACATCTATCAGTGGTGGTTGCTAATGTGGCAGGACAGCGCTATATTCCCCACCGTGAGGGGCAGTGTGGCAGACAATTGGCAAGCGATCCCCTATAAATAGACCCAGTCGGACCTTTCACCTTCCTTCCGCTTCCTCTTTCCTCCTTCACGGAGCCGGCAGCCATGTGTGGTAGCGTCTTGCTGGTTAGAAGATCGGGTTTCAAAACAAAGGTACGCATGCTCTGTTCTGCTCGATTTATTCAGTGTTATGGGCCTTGTGTTTACTCCAGTTTCACTCCGTCCAGCAGTGTGGTGTTACCGGGGGCCGGGCTGTCTCCCTCGGGCCTGTGTGTGCGCGGTGCGCTTTCTGTGGGTAGGACACTTAGTTGTCTGCCTTTTTATATTAAGCTGCCGTTGGTCTGGTGAGGTGTATTGATTATTGTTTTCTCCCAGCCATCGCTGGTGGAGTCTGGGCTGCGGGCTTCCTCTTCCCGCCGCTGTGTGACGCCTTGATCCTGCCCTCCGGTAGGAAATGTTTATTTGTAGCTTTTGTTATTTTTTTGTAATGTTTTATGCCCAGATTCTAATTAGGTTAATTAGTTTATTTTGCAGTGCGCGGCTGTCACTTGCCGCTGTGGGCCTCGTTGCTGTTTTGGCTCTTCCCCTCTGTGTATTTACTCCCCTTGGTTTGGCACTCTTGGGACTCCAATCGCTTTAATTTGGCGTTCTGATTCGGCTCGTATCTGACGCCTTTATCTGTCCCCATTAACTGCGGCCCAAAGCTGTGGCAGTACGGCCTGGACAGAAAAAAAGCTGCCAACGCAAGCCAGGAGAGGGCATCTTGACCCTCCCTTTGACTCAGAGCCGTCCCCTCTAGAGACTGATTTTAATTAATTTAGAATGGCAGACATTTAATTAATTACCTGAGTTTATTCCTTTTCCATTTGTTATTTCTTTCTTCGAATTATTATTGATTGGGTTTGTGGGTTATATTTGCTTTATTGTTTAGAAACCTTTTTGCCCTTATCTTGATAATTTGTGATTTGGAATAGTTTCTTTTGAGTTTGGGGTGGCTGACATTTTGGTTATGGTGTGTGTGAGAGTTGCCTTGATTTCATGTGTTTAATGATGTTCTTTTCCTTTGACAGGTGCTGAGGGCCTAGAGTGGCAGCGGTTCCCCTGGTGGTGGTTCCTTTATCACTTTTTGGTTTGCTGTGTCACGGGTGCGGTGTAGTTTTTGGATCCCTCCCCGTTTTGTTACAGCTGTCGTGGTAAGCCCTAGCCCTGTCCCCTTTTCCTTTTGGTAGCTCCTCATATCACGCCTTATCCTTATTATTATTACTATTATTATTATGATTTATTTAGTCTGTTACTCATTTTAATAATTGTTTAATAAAAATATTTTATAATTGGAAATCACGCTCCTGTCCTGTGGGATTTTTCGAACTGTGTGCCTTTGTTTCAAATTGACAACTGGTAATTGTTAATAATTAGAAATATTTATCTACTTTTGCTCCTTCTAACTATAGTATATTACTATAAGTAAGTATATTACCTTTCTTGTTTTTCATTTTTATTCAGGGGCTTTTTGTAACAAAAGAATTTCCCTCTGGGGATCAATAAAGTAAATTCTGATTCTGATCAGTCTGCTAAAGTCCTTAAGGCAAATAACACTACATTAATATTAACTACATTCATTCCTTTCTCTGGAAACCCCCTGGGACCTCTTCAAAGACCCCCCGAGGCCCCTAATCCTGCTATTGATAACTATTGTTTAAACTACTACAATAGTGTCTGTCCTGTGGGCTAACAGATATCACTGATAGCAAGACCGGTAGGGGGTTGGATTTATGTAAATGTGATGCAAATGAGTAGCCACTGTTACCTGGCTCCCCAGGTAGATGAGAATCTTTCAGAAACTTTGAGGCTGGATTTCTCACAAAACTAGTTTGAGGAGTACCTACATTCAAATGGCCACATCTTCTTCAAATATTTTCAGATTTCCATGTGTTAGACATCGTTGGAAAGCTTGGACACTAACCTTTCAGAATCTGTAAATAACTTAAAAAGCCCCTCGGGAGACTTGTTCCTGTTTTTTTTTTTCATGGCTGGACACATATTTTTCATTGAGGTAGGTGCTTGGCTACTCCTTTTTATTTTTGTTCTCCATCAAAACAGTAAACATAAACTTGAAACCGGGTCTCCTTTACCACTAAACATTCACAGTATCTTACAGTACATATTACAGTAAAATGCTTTCCAGATTACATAAAATGGTTACAGTGTGTGTCAATATAGGTGCGCTCTCTGACAAACGATCGAAACAGTTGACCAGTTAAGGCTTTGTAGATCGGACTAAAAATCCAGATGTCATCTTGCCATAATAAATGTTAACAACCCCAACAGAGACCAGCACAGCTGTACAAATTGTTGTAAGTTGACTCAGAGAAATAAAAAGTCTAAATCAACATATTTCCTTGATTGTCTCCTCTTAACTTGCTCGTACCAACAGCTAGCCAATGTAACATCTGGGTCAAGTGAAAATCACGTTGTTGCCAAAGTAAAGCTGAACCATATACGGCCGCTGCCATCTTGCTCTGGTGACATCATTCAGAGCCAGAGTTTTTGCATAGTAGCAATATCTGCGGAGGGAGAGTTTCAGCTAAAACACCCCTCTGGCCAATCCTAAGAAGCCCCATTAGACACGAATGCAAGGATTGGCTAACACAGCTGTCAGTCATGGCGGAAAATCCCCTTTTTGTAGAATCAAATAATTCATTGAAGTCAATGACAGAAACCATCTTTGGGAAAATATTGACTTGGCGTCTAAGTTTGAGTTTTTAGTTTGGCCTATGTCTAATCCACTAACATGGAGGGGCAGGCTTTATGACCTATATTTCAGATAGACACCAGGTGGCAATCAGGGTTGAAAAGCTTCACTTTGGGGGAACTGTCATGTTGCCCATCTTCATATACAGTTAATGGTATAGATATATCAGCAAAACACTTGGAAATGCTGCAATGCTGAAAGAAAAGAGGGAAAAAAGAGAAATATGCTTTGTTGTTCTCTTTCCAAGATGTGCTTATCAGTATCAATGTCAGGTTCAGGTGACTTTATTTATAGCCGTAGGTAGATTTGTTTTTCAGTAACAGGAGAGTGCATCCACATTGCAAACATACACTTTAAACACAAAACGTCTCAAGAGAGGCTTTCAGGGGAGCTGAGCCCCCAGAAGCTCCAGGTACCAGATACTTTTTCCTAATGGAAAACCAAAAAAGGTGAGTAGAGTATAGTAGATTAGAGCTGGTACCATGAAGTGGAACAGTGTCATTTCATTGTAAGATAATGCAAGATGTTAAACAAATTGTTGACCTTTGCTCTACTGAGTAGCATGGGACACAGCTGCTACTTAAAACAGAGGATTAGTCACTGTTGTGACACAACCAAGCAGATCTTGTTGCTAGGGGAGATTAAACATATGGCTTTTAAGCACTACCACCTGTCACCCCTCATTTGCACCACAAATTAGACATACACACCCAAGCAACAACTGGGCAAAGTGAGTAATTGGCTCAGGGTTTTTACATGCTTTACCATAGGGCATTAGTTTGTTTCAGATTTGTGGAAATTGTCACTGTGGGATTCAACTCTAAGGGATAAATACAGGCGTCCTAAACATCTTATTGGTTAAGTTGTTTAAGAAGCTTTGAAGATACCCTGAGTCAGAAGATATACATCTCCCTCCATGACATGGTACTAAAGATAAAAAAAATTATAGGAGCTATAAGAGAAGTAGGCCTACTCAAAAGATTTTTTTCCCTGAGTAAAATGATCAATAGCACAGACATTTCTCTTTTTTTTAATTTTCTTTTTATTAGACGTTTTAACATACCATATATTCTGCATACAACTGGTACACAATAATTGAGTCAATTTTCCCTCCAAGGCTACATCTTTAAATATGCTGATTTAGCTATTATCTTCCCTCTCATCACTGCCTTTCATGCATCCCATAGTACAGAGGGGGAAACTTCGCCATTGTCATTATCTTCTATATATGTTTGAAGTTCCTTCATTATTTCTTCCTTCATGTGTCCTTGTAATATATTTGAATTTAATCTCCAGATTGTTGTTTTTTTCTCACTTGCAAGACGGACTGTTAAATAGAGAGGGCTGTGG
>NW_024653354.1:0-284 GCF_008729295.1 Plectropomus leopardus
ACATACACAGTATATACTACATTCACTTACAGTATATACCATACTATTATATAGTGTAGTATTAAAGTGTTAATGTGACACATGTAATTGTGCTGTCAGTTGTCTGGTGAGTAGATAAATCAGATGTTCTTAAGAACAGGTATTCTGACATTGCATATTAGTACAGTAAATATCATATGATTATGTAAGAGAGGAGGCCAGCGGTTGTAAAAGTAAGTGTTTGTTGTGTCCGCAAACGCTCTGCTCTTTAAACATGTCGGAGAGAGAGAGAGAGAGAGAGAGAG
>NW_024653355.1:0-570 GCF_008729295.1 Plectropomus leopardus
ATTATCCTGAGATAGATAGTAATGAATTTCATTATTAATATATTTTTTTTTTTTAATAACAGTGGTAGTAATGGGCTTCATTACTAATAAATGTGTTACAGAGATTTATTTTTTCTACACTGCAAATTGTCATGAAAGAGAGTGATATACATTTTTTGTATCACATGTAATGATGTAATCACAGATTATGATTTCTGTATAAATATTTACAGTCGGTATATATTTTTGTAGTAAATGAATAAAAAAACAACAACAAAAACCAAGAATCACAATGACTATCATATTAAACCTGTAAATGATTATATGAGAGGTAGAAATCTCTTACGTGGACAGGTGTTCATGGTGTACCACTCCATACACTGCCCGAAGGGGAAGGAGGCCACGTAGGCGTTGGAGTCGACGCACTGCTTCATGTTGCTGCACCACATGCACTCGGAGCTGCTGCTGGTGCATTCGCTGCAGGTGGTTCTCATGGCGCACGGTGTCCGGCACTGCTTGGCACTGTGGTTGGCTGTGGAACAATTTCACAAAGTTATATTCAATTATATTAATATATTTCTCAGGGGAAGT
>NW_024653356.1:0-284 GCF_008729295.1 Plectropomus leopardus
TGAGAATAAACCCTTAAAATTATGCTGAAGGTCAGTTTAAAACAGTTGGTGTTGCTGAATTTAACCTGCCCTTTTTTTTAAATATTTAAAACAATGGACCCCTGGGAAATTTGGTTTAATTTTTCCAAAAACATGACAGGAAAAGCAATAACTTGGCAAGAAATGATCCACAAATTGCAAGAAAGTAATTTGATTTGATTTTGAAAATTATTTAAAACATACATAGAAGAAGAAGAATATTTTGTTTATTGAGCACTTTTTAAGGTACTCAAAGACACTTTACA
>NW_024653357.1:0-378 GCF_008729295.1 Plectropomus leopardus
CCCGCAAAACAATTAAGAGTTGTAAAGACAATTTTTTTTTAACCAGGTTCAAGTCTTACTGCAAACGCAACCTCATCCTGTAAAACACTGCATTGCAACACAAGTTAAAATAGTAATCACTGTGATATATAAAGAATAAACTGTGATCACATCATTTCTGTGAGTACTACAAAACGTTTTGCTGTGTTTTGGTGTCTGATAGCCTTTCAATGCATAGATCAGGATTGAAAACATGGAGAAGCAACACAGGGCTCGCCTGAAAGAGACATGAGTTCCCAGGAAGTCTCATTTGAGAAATTTAGGGGGAGCTCTAAAATATCTAAATTTTTGCATGGTGCAACTGTTTTTTTCCTTTATATTTAGGTTATTATAAAAATA
>NW_024653358.1:0-209 GCF_008729295.1 Plectropomus leopardus
AGAAATATATATTTCTGTAAATATTAGATGCAACATAAAGTATTGGTGGCAGCAGATACTGAGCTTCGAAACCATTGGTGTGTCCAACCTGGATTTTAGCTAAATTTAATAACACTGTTTTATTGGATGGGAGATAAAAACTTAAGCCAGTTTGACGTTCAAGTTGTCTGGGATGGTGAAGTTGTTGTCACTCTTTTTCAGTATCTGGC
>NW_024653359.1:0-322 GCF_008729295.1 Plectropomus leopardus
ACAGCTGATTTTAAAATTGTAAAACAAAATGTTATTTAACAATGTGACGATTAAAGGAACAGTTCAACATTTTGGGAAAGATATATTCACTTTCTTTCAAAGGGTTTGACACCCCTCTTATGTCGGTACATTAACCCTTTGAAACTGGAGCAAGTTGGCTTGATTTATTTTTATTTAAAAATGGTAAGAGGACAATAAGCGGCTTGATAAATGACTCAAAAATGAGCAAAACTCTGATAAGTTGCCTGCAAGAAAATTACTTAAAAATTAGCTTTTTTGTTAAAAATGTAAACATTAAAAAGTGTTAAAATATGATCATGTT
>NW_024653360.1:0-207 GCF_008729295.1 Plectropomus leopardus
CATTGCCTCCTACAGGACTGGTTGGCAGACTTTAGAGCATCCTCCCCTGAATCAATGGTATTCCAAAGTCGACAAAGGCCCCTTTCACCCGACTCACCTGTTCCTCGGTTCAGCCCCGCCCACATAGGTTACCATGTGGAGTTGACAAGGCACAGATCATTTACCCCACAGTCCACATTTTCAGACTGGGAAGGTACTGATTTGTGT
>NW_024653361.1:0-329 GCF_008729295.1 Plectropomus leopardus
ACGTCAGCTTGAAGAAATATTTCTGGTATTTTTATTCGGTATTTATAAGATGAATTGGGTTTAATTAACTCTTTGTCTTGTCTTCCAGGTGCAAAAGGAAAACATGTAAGTTTGTGGCTCCAAAACGGCAGCGACAGGTGCAAAACTCTGACTTTGTTTCCTAAAAATCCTGCTGTAAACGTGCAGAAGCTGCAGGCTGGTTTGGTGACGGGCCAGGAGGATCTGGTGCTGGTGAGTCGAGCCGTCTGACAGTTTGAGGTTTCGGCTGATGACTTTTTATGAGCAGAGATAAAGAAAAACACGCCCGGAGTTTCCTCAGAACAAAGACT
>NW_024653362.1:0-338 GCF_008729295.1 Plectropomus leopardus
AGACCTCTGACCTATATATGTCATCTGTCTTTTCAAAAGGGAATTTTTCTAATAATATGAAACTAGCAAAGGTCATTCAGTATTCAAAAATGGGGACAAGCACCACATGGACAATTATAGACCAGTATCCCTTCTTCCTCAGTTTTCCAAAATAGTCGAGATATTATTTGTAGAACAATGAGATTCTTTTGTCAGTCAAACTAAATTATAAAGTGAAAATCAGTCCAGATTTAGAGAAAACAGAACTACTTCTGATGCAGTAATGCAGATGGTTGAAGAAATTGCAATGGCTAATGAAAATGATGAATGTTCTGTTGGTATTTATGTGGACTTACAGA
>NW_024653363.1:0-434 GCF_008729295.1 Plectropomus leopardus
ATTGAGCACCACAAGCCAAGTGCCACCTAGTTCCATTATATTGGGGAAGTCAAAATCCTTAAAGACGATACCTTGAAACACTTGGCACCTCACACCAAAACAATCTAGAATGATAAATACTATTTATCATTCTAGCATAGCATAATAACATGTAAGAGGAAAAATGTGTTTTTTTAATTTGGTGGTGATTTGTCCCTATAATGAGAAATGTGAAAAAGTCTGTGTGCAAAGAGAGGACGGTATGACAGATTGTCTGATGGCAATAATGCAGGACAGATGAAGGCTAATACATCCAGGTGGACTTTCGTAAAAGCTACTACTTTATGGTGCGTGGGGAATAAATGTCTAACACTAGTTTTCATAATATGCATAAAAGCCTAAGCGAGTCCTCCGACTTCTCAGCTTACCTTCAAAAATGACATTAAATATGGTAA
>NW_024653364.1:0-5232 GCF_008729295.1 Plectropomus leopardus
TCAAATGAGAATATTTACTAATAATTTTATTATGTAAATACTGCATTTTTAAAATGCTGTGATTCTGTGCTTTGAAAATATTTTGGCTCCACCTGCTGGGATGCACTGGTTATGTTTTAATGTGGTGACTTCTAATCAACCCCACCTGTGGGCTTTCTTTGCAATATTGCCAATCTCCAGGGCCAACAAAACACCTTGTCTGGCCCAAAACATCCGTGGCAATTATAAGAATATAAGCGGAGCGCTGTCCTGATCTTTACTTCATTAATATCTACATTGAGGATTCACCAGTCTCAAAAACATTAATCGTGAAAAAACATGTTGTGTCTCAATTGTAGTGAAACATGTCAAAAAAAATCATAGAACAGTGTGTTTAAAAAAAAATGAAAAAAGTGATAGCATAGTTAGTATGTCATCCAAAATAACATGAAAATGTCATATTATAATATGTCATCCAAATATAGCATTAAAATGTCATACTATATTATGTCTTCCAAAATGGCACAAAAGTGTCATACTGTAGTATGTCATCCATAAAAGCAACAAAATATCATGCTATAGTATGTGGTCCAAATTTGCATAAAAACATCATACCATTGTATGTTGTTCAAAACAGCATCAAAAAAATCAAACTCTAGTATGTTGTTCAAAGTAGTCCAAATTAGCATACAAAAGTCTTACTGTAATATTTTGGCCAATGTAGCACTAAAACGTAAGAGTAAAAGTACAGCATGTAGCACAAAAATAGCACAAAAACAGATAAAAATGTTGATTTTTTTAGATAGAAGATACTGCAAAACTAACAAAGTACAAGTCACTGCTTTTTTTCACAAAGTCACTGTTTTTAAGAAAATTCCAGGACATTTTCTTTTTTCTTTTTTTGTTGTTGTTTTTAAACTTTATTTATTTACAAATTTCCAGAGGGTGTTGCTAATTTTATGTTCATTTCTTCTTTTGTTGCTAACTTCTTCCAGTGTTTCTGAAAGAACTAAAGACTTTTCAAAGGCTTATTTTTCCAAGGATTACAATAGAAGAGTGATTAAAAATTACAGAAGAGTTTTTCCCAGTTATTTTCATATACACAGTAGCTCATAAATTGGAGGCATTTTGTGTAATTTACAGCACTGGCAAAAACAATACAGTCTGTGAGATATACTGTGTAATTAAACAGTGTATGTTATAAAATCAGTGATCAGTCATGAAAACAACAAGACTAACAGTTTGTATGTGAAGAATTTCAGCCATCAAAGAAAGCTACAATTACTCCCATAAAAAAAATGATTCAAGCAAAGTTATAAAAGTACTTACTTAATTAACTCAAGGAAGGCGTTTTGAATGAAATGTCTTCAAGAATCAAGAGTAAGTCCAGTTGCCCTCGATTTAGCACTTCAGGATAATCTAAGAGTCAGCTTTGCTAGCAGATCAGTGAGGCAGTGCTTTCAGATAAATGGCCAGCATACAAACATGCTCAAAACGGCAACGACTTTTTATTTTCATGCTGACCATCAGCATGCTAACTATTGCTAATTTAGACTCTGAATAAAGCTGAGGCTGATGGGGATCCCGTTAGTTCTGCAGGTCTTGGATCATAAACCAAAGCATTGGAGAAATTACAATTCTGACCTGATGATGGTGACAAAAGGTCAGGGGATAAACGTTCATATAACTCATCAGCTGAGATCATAAATGTCTGTTGCAAAGTCCATGGCAATCTATATCATAGCTATCAAGATTTTTTAACAATAAAACGAAAATGTCTACCTTGTGGCGGCACCACTAAGGTTAAGGAAAGGGTTAGCCTATGAATTTCATAACAATCCATCCGCTTGTTGTTGAGCTATTTCAGTCCAAAGTGGTAGACAAACAGATGCCACTAGTACGTCTAAGGCTTAGCTTAAAATAACATGAGTACACATAATAAAACATCCGTGTTTCACTACATTCATGTTAAATGTCCTTTACCCTACTTATAACAGCCCACACATGTTGTACATGCCGCGGTTAGCTGGAAGGTGACTTCGGTATCAAAACGTAAGTGGAGATGCAGGATATGGGACTCACTTGATCCTCTTCTGTCAGGTTAAAAGGGAAGGTTTCTGTGTGACCCTGAGGCTGGTATCCATCCGAGCAAGGCTCTAATGATGTTCCCTCTTGCTGATTTCCAGGCTGCATCATCAAGTCGTATAACGGGTTCGGAAACATACTTCTGAATGGAGACGATGGTAACGCTGACTGAGATGGGACGGCTGAAGTGAGTAAATGGAGGGGTGGTGGCGTGTTCTTTTTCAGGGGCTGGTTGTAGTAACCCTTCAGAGTTTGTCTATAAACAAATGGCATGTTCTCCTGGCTGACATCACCATTCAGCGGTGCTCCTGTACTGCAGTGCAGCTCCACAACATTAACAATTTCTGCTTCACTCTGGTGGCACTGATCCACATGTAGAGGATGACATTTGTGTTCACCCTGAAAATCAAACGGAATGAACTCATATAAATTTCAAGATGGGTGGTAGCTGGGTAAGTAAAAATGTGAATAACCCCTGAACCAATAGTGCACCATAGTAGGAACATTGAACTTTCACATAGTATTAAAGAGGTATACAACCAATATAGTACTGTAATTTCTTAAAATTAAAGGACATACAGTCAAGATAAAAGAGTGTACAGCCTTGCTAGCATAGCTGAGGCAGTTTTCTGCATTTTGTCACTGAGAGCAACTCTTAGTTCTCAGAAGCTTTGTGAGTACGGCCCCAGAAGCAGAGATATGCTGACTTAAAGTCTCTTGTATCGCTCACGGTCCAAAAATGCCGGACCCCATACTTCCCATAATCCCACTTAATGGCATCTGTCATATGGTCATATGACTATCCCTACCTTTTAAATGCTAACGACTTTAAAACTTTGAACCCAAGTTATTTAGGGTTTAAAGGGTTTCGGTCTAAAATTTGACGTCAATCCAAGATAACACTGATAACATCACTAGATAGGTTTTCAAATTTTAAGTGATGTTTTCAAAAAAGTTGAAAAAACACAATTGTGCGATGACTGCATTTCCACTAAGTGATGTTCTGCAACTTCTCCTCTGGTGATAACATTCTGAGAAGCATGGCGGTGGATGTTCAAAACATCACCAGGTTTATTTCTATTGCAGCCACCACACTAGCTGTCATTATTTCCAATTAAAGGTGACGTAGGGATATGATGCAAGCGATAATGGAAAAATTAAGCCCCCTTATATGTGGGAGCTGCAAAAATGAGGGATTACTGGGAGGTGATAGTTCACAAAGGAATTGTGGCTTAAAAACTTCTGGATCATTTGCTCAACTTTTGAAGAGTTATGTGATGCAATTACACCTCTTTTCACACCTGCTGCATCATGAAGGAGCCAGTTCTTACTGACAAGCACATAGCCATAGCATCATGTGACCTATTAAAGTAAAAAAAAGTGCTTCTATTGCAGTTTTTCAAAATATGGCCTTTTCAAATTACCTGAAATACCACCTCATGTAAGCGTAAAAACTCTTGTATTTGCAATTTCAATATGCACAACTTTAGGGTCAATGGAAACCCACCCACTGCGACATCTTCGGGGTTGTTTTCTCAGACTTTAGAAAGCTCCTTGCAGAGCCACTTAAGACATTATTCAGCACTGTCCTCAGCTAAAGAAATACTCCTCATGACAAGTAAATTAATCTTTATATATGTAATTAGTGGGGTGCCCCTTTAAGACATGGTTTTTAGCACCTACCGTTGATATCAGCACTGGCTTGGGGATCGGAGGATAGACCGTCTGTTTCATGCTGTTGGATGTTAGATTGCATAGTAATAAATTACACAGGTTATGGCAACAACATGCAGCTCACTCAAATGGAACCATCAGAGGTAACACGCAACCACAGAAAATGAATGTGCTGACTTGCTTACCATGTCCAGTGTCTGTAGCAAACAATAGCGATGAGGGAAAGGAGACCAAAAACAGTGACCAGGGAAATCAGGACTGCTATGATCAAGTAATCAGCTGATGAGTCAAAGCAAACAGCCCAGAAGAGGAACAGGAATAAGACAAGTCTAGAAACAAATGCATTGTGGAGGATCATGGTCTGAAAGGGAAAAGAAGCAACATACTTGTAGAATTCAAGGTGGCGATAATAGCTGCAGTGCCAGCTTCTCCAACTGCAGTCTTTGCCTTCAATGTGAATGTGTAGGTATCAATTTTAAGGTTCTTTGCTGTCAGGTTGTTGGCTTCAGGATCATCTAAACCAGGCAGAAAAGATCATCAGTACAAATCAGAACGACCAAGGTCACTGTTTCATAGAGTGCTCTACAGTGATTTCACTAAAAAGTTCTGCATTGTATATGTTGATACAAAGTTGAAACTTTTTTTAGAACCCCTAATTTCACATTTACTATATTACCAGTGCACAAACATTCAGTGCCTTATAACCCATGATAATGGTGTTACATGCACCTATGTAAGTATTAATTAAAGGTCCAGTGTGTTAAATTTAGGGGGATTCAGTAGCATCTAGTAGTGAGGATTGCAAGTTGCACTACTCTAAAAATTAGGCAACAATATCTCTAGATTCTTGGGTTTTTTGCATAATATCTGGACTTGGGACATGACTGGTATATCCTCATCAAATATGACTAATATCACTTTAGTAATGTTTTGAAATATCTTGACTACAAAAATTTACTCATGTTCACACTCCAGCCATGGCAACTGGTCATATCCTTAACATATCCTGAACTCCAGATTCTTGTAATATAAAGTGGTCCCATACCAGGAGTTGATATGCTTCGAACATGAAGTCTGCAAATCATCCATGTTTTGACATCAAACATGGGTGCTGGCCATATCTTTACATATCTGGACAAGGGACATGACTGGTATATCCTCATCAAATATCATCAGATATGACTATTATCACTTTGGTAATAGTTTGATACATCCAGACAGTAGAAATCATCCTTGTTTTGACTTGTAACATGGCTACAAGTATCATCAGAAATCACTCATGTTTGGACTTCAGCCATGACCACTGATCATATCCTTAATATATCCTGATCTGCATATTCTTGCAGTATAAACTGTTCCCGGGAGTTGATATGCTCCAAACATGAAATCTATTACCCTCATGTTCAAAGAGTATCTACCATGTGAATTGTCATATCTTGGAATATTCAGGCAATAATATCTCTGGTTTCTTGGGGCTTTTGCATAGTGCTAATT
>NW_024653365.1:0-324 GCF_008729295.1 Plectropomus leopardus
GCAACAGATGAGGCCAATTAAGCAGGAAATAGATAAAATCCACAGTGAAGAGTTAGAGAAAAAGCTTCGGTTTATGAGGCAAAAATATTATGAGACAGGTTCAAAAGCAACAAAGCTCTTAGCCTGGAGATTGCGTAAACAACAAGCTGAAAACACTATTCATGAGATAAGAATTCCCAATACCAATAAGACAACTCGTACACTGGATGGCATTCAAAAAGCATTTGAGACATATTATGAGTCCTTGTACACTCAACCAGACAGAGCGGAGATATATACTGTAGAACAGTTTTTAAATCAGCTAGATCTTCCTTCCATTGGAAA
>NW_024653366.1:0-297 GCF_008729295.1 Plectropomus leopardus
TTAAGGCAACTTGGTCTGCAGTGGGGCAAGTATTTATTTATTTATTTTTTATTTATTTTGCGCAAAGCATATCCTGAAGCATTAAGGCCATAAAAAAAAAACCCATCACGTCACATCCATAAGTAGGGCTGGATGATATGGGGAAAATAAAAGAAACATGATATTTTTTGACCAAATACCTTTATAACGATATTGCAACGATATTATAGGGATGACTAATGGTGCTTTCAAAAAATATTTACACAATGAAAGTTTTGACAAATAAACATTGCTTATATGGATTTAATGAGTAAGTGC
>NW_024653367.1:0-291 GCF_008729295.1 Plectropomus leopardus
TTAAGGCAACTTGGTCTGCAGTGGGGCAAGTATTTATTTATTTATTTATTTATTTTGCACAAAGCATATCCTGAAGCATTAAGGCCATAAAAAAACCCATCACGTCACATCCATAAGTAGGGCTGGATGATATGGGGAAAATAAAAGAAACATGATATTTTTTGACCAAATACCTTTATAACGATATTGCAACGATATTATAGGGATGACTAATGGTGCTTTCAAAAAATATTTACACAATGAAAGTTTTGACAAATAAACATTGCTTATATGGATTTAATGAGTAAGTGC
>NW_024653368.1:0-210 GCF_008729295.1 Plectropomus leopardus
AAGTCCAAAAATCAGAGAAATATGAAACTTGTTTCATTGCTCCGATTTGTTGTAGTTCTATTTAATTGCATCAGGAAGTAATTTGATCTAAAGCCGTTTATAACGCTTTTTAGAAAATGTAAATGAACAAAGAACTTTCAGAGGACCTCACATTTATGGTTTGGTCTGGAGATGTCAGGGTAGTAAATAGTAGCATAAAATATAAATACT
>NW_024653369.1:0-241 GCF_008729295.1 Plectropomus leopardus
GACAAAAAGAAGGACAACACAGAGGAGGAAGGAGGAGGAGAATGAGACTGGCAACAGAGGAGGAAGGAGGAGGACAATAAGAAGGACAACAGAGGACGAAGGAGGAGGAGAATAAAAGGAACAACAAGGGGGGACCGAAGAGGAGAATAAGAAGGACAACACGAGGGGACGGAGGAGGAGAATAAGACGGACAACAGAGGAGCAAGGAAGAGGAGAATAAGAAGGACGACAGAGGAGCAAG
>NW_024653370.1:0-312 GCF_008729295.1 Plectropomus leopardus
TTCAGGGTACAGTAGCTTATGAAAGACATATTTAACTTTAAAAGTAGCCTGGTAGGCTACATGCAACACTAGAAACATGTTTAAACCTTTGAAACTTGAGCAAATATGTTTGATTTCTTTAAAAAAAAACAAAAAAAAAAACATGGGGAGAAGGAAACAAGCACCTTTACAAGACATGGCCTCAAAAATAATAAATTACTTAAAAGTTGTTTTTTTTAAACTACCTGAAAATAAGTAAAAAAGAAAAGTAAATAAGAAAAACACAAGAAAATGACCCACAAAGCTGCAGAAAATGCATTGTAACTTAATGTA
>NW_024653371.1:0-340 GCF_008729295.1 Plectropomus leopardus
TTTTTCTAAATGTACAAAAAAAATGATAATAAAAATAATAATAAAGATGCCTTTCATTTTAATTGACTTTTTTTAAACGAAAAAAAAAACTATTTTCATTCTTATTCTTATTATTATTGTTTTTGTAAGAAAACGTGTCTTTAAAAACACGCACATTTTATTTATCACACAGAGGTCTGGGCAGGGCCCTCATTATCTTTAAATCCAGGCCTCAGGTGCTAACTTTCTGCAGACCTGATGAATCATGTCTGCTGAGTCACATGGTGACTGCAGACCTGTGGCGGGTTAATTCCGCTCTCCTGCCCCTCCCAAACTGAGCCGGAGATCACTGCAAAAGAGA
>NW_024653372.1:0-436 GCF_008729295.1 Plectropomus leopardus
GTTAGAAAATGACTTTGGGGGGGATAAGTGATCTTAAAATAACTTAACAGAACTGAATGACTTAACAAGACTATGACTATGACAAAAATTACTTTCAGTGGATGTATGAACTGTAATAAGCTTTAAACCAATTCTAACCTAGCCCCCCCCCAAAAAAAAAACATTGGTTTTTCCCAAATAAAAAAAAAAACTAGATAAAATCCATTCCCTTTGGGATTTTTTGGCATCACACCTATTCCATCACCTGTGCCTAAGGCTTCAACAGCTGCTTCTGAAGAGGACACTAAATCTCCTTCAGCTGGGCTGTTAGTGAACATAAGTGTGCTACTTGACTTACACTGGCCAATAGCTGCTCCAGTTCAGTAGTCATGGCCACGAGCATATTGTCTTGAGACGAGCCGACAGAATCCGACCTGATTTAAGAATCAATTGGAGA
>NW_024653373.1:0-339 GCF_008729295.1 Plectropomus leopardus
TTTGGATCTGATTCATAATCAGTGAAGGGAGTCTGATTTTGTGGACTAATTGAATTTTGTGGACTAATTAATTGTTTGTTTTCTTTTTATAGACTCCGTAAGGGTCTGTTCAAGTGTGTCTCTTTAACAGCTGTTTATAATGTGTGTGTCAGTTTTACTTTATTTTACTTTATATTACCTTTTGGACATTTTCTGTCCATTTTAACTGTAGGTTTTTACTGTAATTGTCAGATTTTATTTCATTGCAGTCCTAAAATGTTTTTGATTCCTGTTTTAGCATGTAAAGCACTTTGTAATTTGGTTTTGTGCTATATAAATTATGTTAATTACTGTATTACT
>NW_024653374.1:0-243 GCF_008729295.1 Plectropomus leopardus
AAAGATCTGACCCTTCAGCTTCAGACAGAGAGAGACAAACTTAAGAACGCCATGAACATGATTAACTTAAAAAGAGAAGAACAAGACCTCAAAGATGAGGAGCTCACAAGACAAACACAGGAACTGGAAACCAGTAAGAACAGTATACTGGCAGAAAGAGAAGAACTGGAACTGCTGAGGAAGGATCTCAACAAGGAGAAAGAAGAGGCTGAAGCTGCCATGAACACCATCATTGTAGAAAGA
>NW_024653375.1:0-3934 GCF_008729295.1 Plectropomus leopardus
ATTGCGTTTAATTTTATTTCATACTTTGTTGTGCTTAAACCTTCAAAAAAGTTAATACTGTAAAATACATTCATCCTCATAATTACACTGCTATCTGTGTTTTACATACGGCGCATGTTTGCAGGCGAAATTGACATGTTCTGTACAATACGCTCCAGCTCCACCTAAAATATGAAGCGTTTATTTTCACTTTTATTAGCTTCCGGAAAACTTCTGAAACCAGTACGTGCTTGAATATAAGTCCAGAGTGGCTGCGATCAGCTCGTGCAGACGTGTGGTGAAGATCTGCAACTACTGAGTGCACTTTTATAGTCCTTATTAAAATCAACAAATCCTCTCTCTTACAAATGTAAAGCTATCTCTGCTTAAAAAAAAACGAAAAAAAAAAAGCTTAGTGCAGCTCTATTTTCCTTGTCTCTTACCCCCAAAATCAGCAACCACCGCGTGTCCGTCCTCATACAGCAGAATGTTGTGGCTGAAAGGATCACATGCTTTATCAGTAACGACAACAGTTATTTCAGACTGCCAATACCATCACACCGCATATTATCTCAGCGTGGCGCCCACCTGTTGAGGTCCCTGTGGATGATCGGCTGGGTGAGGTTGTGCAGGTACTCCATGCCCTTGGCAACGTCGATGGCGATGATGAGCTTGGACTGCAGGTCGATGAGCCTGTCCATGGACACATCATTAAAGCAGCAGCCACTTAGCGGCGGATCAATGCTCCCCTGCCAATCACACACAGCACTTTACACGGATCAATAGGACGGTCTATAAAGACAGCACCTGGCCACACAGTTAGCGGAACACTTCATCTGGATCGATGATGATCGCAACCGAGAGGAGAGATCGGAGAGGGGACGCTTCCACGGAGGATAATGAGACCTGAAACAGTCGGCTGTGCTGTGCAAACATGTCCTTGTAAGACAGTGAGGAACTCCTTAAGGTAATTTAAGCTTTTTTTAGATCTGAACATCAAGATTAGTCACTCGTATGAGGAATCAAATGGACCTGATGTTAACGCACCTGACCGCAAGGGACTTTTTAAGCTTCCTTTAGTGAGTTTACAACACGTTCTCATCCCAAATTGTCGCATTGTGCTGCTCTGTCAGTGACCTTCAGCGTCTTATGACTTATGACGTTTTATGTATCCTTCTGTGCAGCGGTTTTCACAGCATGATGCCATTATCATGATGTCAACAAATGCGCATGGCAGGATGAAGCAGCATCATGGCTGGTAAAGTTTAGGCAAAAGAAGCACATGGTGAGGTGTAGAAAAAAAAACAACCCACACACACACATCCACATCCACAGAGGAAATGAACTCTGGACTACCTCACTAAAGTCAGTTGTTTGTGGGACGCATCCACCTCCTCAGCCGCCTGCTCTGTAAGCATACTTGTGCTTCTTAAATGACGTCGTTACTGGCAGCGTTATTACTTGAGTCCTTTGGTGTTTCATGCGCACGTGACTGGCTCCGTCCTGCCACGTTAACAAGTGACGCTGCCCGTACGCATTGCACGTGGACATGGCCAGTGCCATCCACCAGCATATATTAAAAACGCCACCAGTTCTGTCCGAGCACATTCTCATCTGACGCCTTCCAGCCACGTTCAGGTTGGACGACGAGCTGGAAACAGATATTTTAAATCTATGGTGATTAATTAAATGAAAATCAACATTGTTGATTTCATTGATTTAATTTCACGTCCATTAAAAACTGGATTAATCGACCAGTTGTTTCAGCGCTAACTCATTACAAGACTGTTGTGCTGGAAGGCGTGACAGTGTGTGTGATGCCACAAAGTGTAAAGTAGATTTCCTAATGTTTCCTAGCTTGTGTCCAGTATACCACAAGCTCTAGTGTGTAACACGCACTTCCTCACCTCTTCTGCTCGTGCAGCAGCGAGAACAGAGAGCCTCCAGAAACATACTGGGTTACGATGGCAAACTGGCTGGGGTCATCCAGACACGCCCCCATAAACTGGATGATACAGGGGTGGTTGAGGCGACACAGGATGGAGACCTCCCTGCAGAACATGTCCACATCCGACTTAGAGCAGTATGTGTTGGCTCGATAGCTGCAAATAACAGAGCGAATAAGTTTACCCCTCACCAATGTGTGGCTGCAAAACGTCATCTTTAGAGGAACTTCAAGAGGAAAATTACCGTTTTATGGCTACAATTTTGTTCCTGCATTTGCCTTTGTAGACTCTTCCAAATGAGCCTGAGTGTGAAACAGATTTGATGCTCAGTAATAATATCTGATTATCTGAAACACATTGATTGAAAGGAAAACAGAAAACATATATAGCAGTGTTACCTGATCCAATGATTTCATTGAACTCCAGCTCAGACAGCTGAAGATGGAAATGAGATGGGAGGCTCGCTCGGAGCAGGAGAACTTCTGCCTTCTCTGAAAACAGATCACAACGTCTTGCAATATCTTTATCTGATCACTGCAGAACTGTACAGGTGTTAAATTGATCTTTACTCCACAAAGAAAAATGCTCTTTTTAATTTAGTGCTCTCTATCCAGGTTAATTTGCATTACCTGGTGTATTAACTGGTGTTTTATTTAAGAAACTGAGATCAAATAATACTCAGATTACAGTAAAGGTATAAAAATGTTGAGAAAATATGAATAAAATACAAGTATCCTGAATAAAAATATGTTTAAAGCAGTAAAAAAATTGATCAACTATCAAAATCTTGGCTGATTTTTTTTAAATCAAATTGCTCCACACATGATTCTCCTTTTATGCCTAAAAGACAGCTGCTTGTAAATTCCAGTGAGTGATAGTGCCCTCTTTAGGCCAAATGGCATGAATGGCATTTTTCATGTTTAACCCTTGACTTTCAGAGCACTGGTTCAAAACCTGGGGGTCCTGACCCCCACTAAGGTTTGCCAAAGCTTCACAGGGGCCTTCTTGATTTGAAGGAGTGCAAGAAAATTGAATATAATGTGTCAGGGATAGGAAATCACTGAAATTGCTAAAAAAAAAAATAAGTAAAACCCATATCTGATGTTATATAATCAGGCAATAATCTGTTCAAAATTTGTCCAAATCACTTGTGTTAAACAAACTTCCTGCAGTTATTGCATCGACTATTTGAATTAATTATACAATTTTAAATATGAAATATCCATAAAATATATCACAAAGTCAGTTTGCTCAATGATAGAAAAGGGGTCCCTGAAGGAAAAAGGGTGGAGACCACTGGTTTAGAGGCTTTAAATGTGGGTTTCATCTCATTCAGATCACCAAATAAGATAAGATAAGATAAGATATGAAGTATGAATATCACACAGAGAAAGACAGAGCTGTAGTTTCAGTGTAAATCAGCCAGGTGTTTTCACCAGCAGCTAAGCCCCCTCCTCCCTCCTGTGACAACAGACGGTGTGTGTGCTGTCATGTCAGCTGACAGTGATGTGAAATGTGCTGTGCTTCACTTCACCTCACTACCTTTAGTCATGCTTTTGATCTTTCCCAAAGGAGACGGGACAGAAACGTAGGACCCATCTGGAAGAGAGACGACATGTTCAGGCAGAGTGGTGGGAGGACTTGTGTGAATTTTTTGTTGTCCACATAATGTTTTTTTCAGAGGGCTGACTCACCCCCTCCCGGCTGGGAGTACTCATTGCAGGGGGAGTCATCTGGACGTTTGTAGTGTTTCAGTAAGGTGACAATGGCGTCATGACCTGATGTTATAAGAACAAAAACAAACCACAAGCTCAGTATGTTGGTAGTCATTTGATTTCTTCTGGCAGCTCATTGTCGTACAGACAGACCTTTCTCGTAAGCCCACATCAGGCAGGTCTGCTCGTCCTTCTCCCCACTGGACCTGCTCGGGTCACAGGCAACCAGGTTCATGTCGGCCCCGCTGTCCAGCAAGAACTGCACCAGGCGGATGTGGCCGTGAAAACAGGCAC
>NW_024653376.1:0-229 GCF_008729295.1 Plectropomus leopardus
TATTGCTTTACTGATGTCATCTATGGGGTTAAATAAATAAAATTGAATATTTTAAGTTAGATGCTTAAAACAGATGACAACAGCTGTGACATTCAGCTTCAGCCTTATTAGTGTTGACGAGTGTTGCCTGCATGCTTAGTTTGGTTACTCCCTGAAGCTTTGCCATCGGAGCCACCCGGGCCCCGGGGCTCCACCGCTGGACTAACATTAGCATTAGCTGCTTTGCTTT
>NW_024653377.1:0-234 GCF_008729295.1 Plectropomus leopardus
AACAGTGAATGCTTTATCTCCCTCTTTGCTGGTGTGTGTTTAACCCTTTGAAACCTGAGCAAATTGGCTTCATTTATAAAAAAAAAACAAAAAAAAAAAACATGGGAAGAAGGCAATGAGCACTTAAAGGGGAAATAACCTAGAAATGAGCAACAAATTAGCAAAAAGTGCAAGAAAATTGCCTGAAAACAAGTAAAAAAAAAGAAAAGAAAAAACTAATTGAATGATTTGTTT
>NW_024653378.1:0-241 GCF_008729295.1 Plectropomus leopardus
GCCCGGCTCAGCACTTACCGCCTATTCTGATTTATTCAATTTATTTTAATTGGACACTGATCACACTGCTGTTTTCCAGAGTGCGGGGAAAATACCAAAAAGCAGCCCACACATAAAAATAATCTACAGTACAACTGCTGTGGTCAAACACAGAAAACAGAACTGAAATTCAGGATTTATATTGTGGGTTTATAAAAAGGACGGCGTATACTGTATGGAAATGATCACTGGTCCATATTAT
>NW_024653379.1:0-277 GCF_008729295.1 Plectropomus leopardus
GTCTTGTTGTGAAAGGGACCTACATTTCTGCCTTTACGTGTGCCACAACCAAGTCCAAATTACCAGCTTATATCCTCCAGATGTTTAACTGAGTTAGTCAGGTGCAGCCACTGGAACTGAGGTGTCTTGCAGGAGAAGTGGGAAATGTTGTTACCATCGTTAAGCATGGAAAAGGGATGTTCATACCGTGTAGTGCAAACATTGATTTGTTTTTTCAAAGAGCAGCTGTTTGGTTGTTTACTTTCAGAGAGATGGGATGGCGAGGTTTCAGAAGGAG
>NW_024653380.1:0-301 GCF_008729295.1 Plectropomus leopardus
TCATTGAGGACCAAGAGAAGTACAGAGAGGCTGTGAGGATGATCAACAGTGTCTCTGAGAATAAAGTGAACCCACTCTGGGATCTAGCACTGCTGTTTCTTTTGTTTATCAGTTCTCTGTTGCTATATGCTTTGGTGATCATACGTTTAATCGAAACCAAGAATAAAACTCCTCTGGCAGTCACTCTTTCTTGTGTCTGCTGTGTTTTATTAGGGTTGATTATTCAGATTAGTTTATGGAAAAAGGATCAAGTAAAGTATATTGTGAGGAAGATGCAGAAAGCTATAGGCCAGGCAAACCT
>NW_024653381.1:0-326 GCF_008729295.1 Plectropomus leopardus
TCTTAGGTAAAATGTAATTTAGGAATCTAATCAGTAGAATTATTCTACAAATCAAAACATTTTTAGCGCTTTCAGATGTTTCACATTTTCAGTTTTATTTATTTTATTTATTTTTTTTTTTACCTTTTCTAGTATAAATTCATGTAATTTTCCTGAACATTTTTGAAAATGTTTTAATCATTTTTTAATCTTTTTTTTTTCTTTGCAATCTTTGGTAAGTTGCTCATTGCCTTCTTCTTCTCGTGCCACTTTGCTCAGGTTTCAAAGGGTTAACGCTTTAACCAAATGTGAGTCTTATTTTGAAACGCTCTCCGGATGTAGGTGTA
>NW_024653382.1:0-235 GCF_008729295.1 Plectropomus leopardus
TGGCTGAAAGCAACAGAGCAGCTACCCCTGTTCAGTTTTGTGTATACAGAGTGGTGACAAAGGGAAGCTATTAAACAGTCCCTCCAGGATTTTGCAAAGTTGCAATCACAACTATTTACACAAATTCAGCCAATTGCCATGATTTTCTGTGTGACCTTTCAGTTTTGTCCAATCACAGCAACTTTACTGCAACTTAATTTAAAATGGATAAAAACGAATTTCATCGTAGTGCTGC
>NW_024653383.1:0-462 GCF_008729295.1 Plectropomus leopardus
TACACACATGTCTGCTTTACTATAGTGTCATGTTTTTTTTTTCACCATGACACTGTAGTAAAAAGATCTTATCTGAACCAACCCTGTCAAGCAAATGTCTTTCATGCTGTGTGTATTAGTGTTTTAAAGGCAGAAAGCCAGATGTCTCTGTTGAATCTTTACAAGTCAAATATCTTGGACGTTAATCTGCCCACGATTAGATATTATGGCCAAAGGTAGGTATGCTGCATGGAGACAATCATCTCCAAACTGTATGAAATCATGTGCTTTGCACTTGTTTAATAGCATGATGCTTTTGGTGTTTTGTCTCCACAGTCCACGCTCTCTTACCATTTCTTGGTGAACAGCATTTCTTGGATTAGTTTGACAGAAATTGTGAAACTTTGGTTCAAATTCCAAACTGTTGTATAGAGTTTAAAATGAAAACAGATTCTGTAGAGAATGCATGCCCACATTCCTTAA
>NW_024653384.1:0-442 GCF_008729295.1 Plectropomus leopardus
CCGTCCTGGAAAATCATCCGTCCACCTCCAGAGACATCGAGGACGCTCTGACTTCCTGTCGCTGCTTTATGACTGTTTGTTGGTTCGTTGGAGCGTCGCCAAATATTTATTTCCTCTGTTGTTTTTGGAAAAATGAATCATGAAACGACTCTTTGCCAGAGCGACTAAATATAAATGTTGAAAGAGTTTTGATTTTTGCTCGTGGGCGTTGTCACGGTGATGTCGGTCCGTCTGTCAAACTCTGAGAAATATTCCTCCAAAACACGACAGGACAGATTTACATGAAATTAAAAATGAACAATAACGTCCTCAAAACTAAACCCCTGAAAACACTGAACTCAGCACCTCCCAAAATAACCTGCTCGGATGTTTCCAGCAGATTATCCAGTTCACTCGGTTCAGTTTCAGCATTTTTGATTCTTTGACACGTGAAGGGAAAAAA
>NW_024653385.1:0-206 GCF_008729295.1 Plectropomus leopardus
TCTGTTACCGCATTTACTGAGTCTGATAAAACTAAAATTTGTTCTTTTTAATAAAATAAAAAAAGAAAAAAAAAAAAAAAAAAAGTACCGCTTTTTGATGCGTTGCTTTGGCATGAGCTTTGGTTCTGACCTTTGACCTCTGGTAGACCTGGAGTGTACCGTGTGGCTGCTGCTTGTCCTCTAACCCGGCATTTGTGTGTGTGTGT